>NC_048303.1:12807509-12973932 GCF_013100865.1 Trachemys scripta elegans | reverse complement strand
TGGGAGCATAAGCTTTCGTGGGTAAGAACCTCACTTCTTCAGATGCAAGTTGCATCTGAAGAAGTGAGGTTCTTACCCACGAAAGCTTATGCTCCCAATACTTCTGTTAGTCTTAAAGGTGCCACAGGACCCTCTGTTGCTTTTTACAGATTCAGACTAACATGGCTACCCCTCTGATACTTAAATTCAGAGCAGCCTCAGCTCAGAACTAGCACCATAATGAATCAGTCAGTCATTCCTGTATACAGCTTGGGCCTATGATCCTAAGACTCTGGGAACAAATAATCAGCAGACAAAGGTCCCCTCCTCAGGGTGTAGTTTCAAAAGCCTGAGTTTTTGCATAACTCGAGGTGGTACATTTGCAGATACCTCACCCCTTGAGATTGTCCCAAAAGTTCATTCTTGTCTGGCACATTGTTTCAAATAGTCCTTTGAAGCTCTTAACATTTTCCAGGGCTTACATTGGTCATGTCTCCCCACTATACCTGTTACATACATTTTCCACCATAATTCATAAACTTTGCCTTTTTAAAACAATGAACTCCAAAGCTACCTAAATTTAGTTAAATAAGGTTTTTCAAGGCTATTGCAGGGAATTGCCATATTTGTCACAACATCTTCAAAGAAGCAGATTTACAAACGGATTATTTCCCCTTCACTTTGTAAGTATTTCTGTACTTCACAGGATGGTTGTCATAAAGCAATCAGAAACTAATCTGTCTATCCTACATACTAATATGGCCTCCATCACTATGGTGTCTGAGTGCCTCCCATGTATATAAAAATGGAAACAACACTAAAAATCTTTCTTCCTTCGCAGGCTGTAGAAGAAGTTAACTTGATTAGTTCATGGAGTTTCGTGGGTGGAAGTATAGGGAGTATATGTAAAGACATACTGAGGAAAAGCTATGGTCACTGACTGGAAAAGGGATGCATGCTTTAAAATACACACATACATTTTGAAACATAAAACGCCTTTGCTGTTTGACATCCGTTTGGAATTTGACCAGCAGAGTTCTACTGTCTTATAATGGCATTAGTGATGTCCCAAACACACACTCCAGGAAGTGCAGGAAAATTCAACAAAGAAAAGAGAAGATTGGTGAATTCAGAAAGATGGATAAGAAGGGAAGATGAGAAGAGTCATCCTCTTAATATATTCTTTCTAAAAAATCCAGTCTTTTCCTTTGTCCCTCCTCAAAGAAATGTGTCTAAATTAAAAACAAAATAATTACTGTGTATGTTGGTCTCTGGTTTTAAAGCCACCGCACAGCCCTGACAATCTTTCTATAGTACTGATCACATATCCTATTGCTATTCTGTTGCATGAAAACTATCCTATGTTTGGGACTTTAAAAAATTACCATATTAAAAACTTGGGATTGTGAGTAAATGCTACCAATGCACAACTTATTTGTTTGGGGAGGAGAGAGGGGGTTGTTTTTTGTTTTTATAAAACAAAGAAAGAATGAGTAGTGGCAACATACATAGTATTTAGCAGCCATGCATGGTCCTCAGTGTTCCTGCATTGATGGTAAAGTGTTTTATTTTACTTGAAAAAGTAGTGAAAATGCTGCAAATACATGTACCTGTAGGCTTAGGAAGTGGGTTTGTAAAGGTGTTTTGGATTTGTACATTTGCAGATGACACACAAGTTATGGGAGTGGTAAATACTGAAAAGGACAGGTCACTGATTCAGAGCAATCTGCATTGCTTGGTAAACTGGGCAAAAGCAAACAATATGCATTTTAAAATGGCTAAATGTAAATGTCTATATCTAGGAACAAAGAGTGTAGACCATTCTTACAGGAAGGGAGGTTCCTTTTTTGGGAAGCAGGGACTGGAAAAGATTTAGGGATCATGATGGATAATCAGCTGAACATGAGCTCCCAATGTGACACTGTGGCCAGAAGAGCTAATGTAATCCTAGGATGCAACTGGAATCTTGAGTAGGAGTAGAGAGGTTATTTTACCTCTGCATTTGGCACTGCTATCGCTGCTGGAATACTGTGTCCAGTTTTGTATCCACAGTTCAAGAAGGATGTTGATAAATTGGAGAGCGTTCAAAGAAGAGCCATGAGAATGATTAAAAGATTAGAAAAACATGCCTCATCGTGATAGATTGAGCTCTTTTAGTCTATTTTATTTAACACAACGAAAGTTAAGGGGTAACTTGATTGCACTCTGTAAGTATCTACATGGGGAACAAATATTTAATAATGGGCTCGCCAATCTAGCAGAGAAAAATATAACACAATCCGATGTCTGGAAGTTGAAGCTAGACAAATTCAGACTGGAAATAAGGCGTAAATTTTTAACAGTGACAGTAACCAGCCATTGGAGCAACTTAACTAGGGTTGTGGTGGATTCTGCCATTATTGAGGATTTTTAAATCAAGATTGAATGTTTTTTTAAAAAATCTGTTCTAGGAATTATTTTGGGGAAGTTCTATGAACTGAAGGTCAAACTAGATGATCAGAATGGTGCCTTCTGGCCTTGGAATCTGTAAATCTGTGATGCAGCAATATATTTATGAGCAAAATATTTTGACTACTGGGTAAATTAGTCGTTTGTTTTTCAAAAAGATGTGGCTTGTTAAGTCTAGCTTTATTGGATGGAAAATATGAAGAAGGTTTTGTCTTAGGGCTTATCCTAGCTAAATCGGGACTATTGGCAACTCTGAGTTTTGGTGCTAGAGCAAGTACAAAATAAAGGGGGCGAGGTATCCTGGAGGTGCCTTGGTTTGGCATCTGGAAGAATGAGTAAAATAGTACATTAATCAAACAATTGTACTTAGAGTTTTGCTTAACAGGAGTGGGGGAGATAGTTGCAGAGCAACAATAATAAGAAAGACCTCTGGTGATAATCAGCAGCAAATTGAATACAAGCCTCCTATGTGGTGTTTTTTTTTTTTTTTTTTTTTGAAAGGTGGGGAAGTTAATTCCATTTTGATCAGCCTGCGAAGACATTGTGTTATGGACCAGGACATTTATAAGAAGTCACTGTTGAGACTGCCTAAAATATACCATAAGTTTTTGTGCACCTTGGTATTTAAGTCTTTAAATTGGAAGTATGAAAAATTACAAGAACAAAAAATGTAAAGTGTGGCCAGGTGAAGACTAAAATAACTCGGGGAGTGGGGGGCGGGAGAAATATATGATTTATTTGGAGAGCATAAATGCTCTCATTATTAAATGCTGAGGGAAAGGAAATACCCGTGATAGTCCAGTGGAGTATAACTAATTAGAATTGGGATGAGACTGGGTAAAGAGGAAGAAGTAGGCTGAAAATTAAGAAAAATTTCCTAGCATGGAGATCTTTTAGGCTGTAGAATAATCTTCCAAGGGAATTGATGGGAAGTTTAATTGTTTTAGTCACTGAAAACTGGACTGGACAAAGCACTTGAGAATGTACTGTTTGGGAATAATCCTGTATTGGCAGTAGAATGGGCAATATGTTTCTTTCCATCCCTAATACAATTCTGTGATTCATAATTTCCCTACTAAAGTTATGAAACAAACTGGATAGAAGTTGAAACACTGGCTTCCAGTGTACTACAGTAACTCCTTGCTTAACATTGTAGTTATGTTCCTGAAAAATGCTACTTTAAGCGAAACAATGTTAAGCGAATCCAATTTCCCCATAAGAGGCGGTGAAGTTAGAGGGTGGGATATTTCCCAGGTAATGCCTTGCTGCTAAATGATGAATTAGCAATTGGCTGAGCCCTCAAGGCTTAACACATGGTTGTTAATGTAGCCTCACACTCTACAAGGCAGCACAAATGGAGGGAGGAGACACAGCATGGCAGAGAGAGACAGAGACACATTGTGTGTGTGTGTGTGTGTGTGTGTGTGTGTGTGTGTGTGTGTGTGTGTGTGAGAGAGAGAGAGAGAGACACGCCCATTGCCCCTTTAATTACCCTGACCCCACTCTAAGTAGACTGCCTTTTTAAGTAGATCAGCAAGTTGCGACAGCAGCTGTTGCCAGCAAGCTCCCTCCATCCTGAGCCCTGTCGTGTCTCCCCCTGCTCTGTGGAGACGGGATACAGGAGCAGGGGAAGGGGAACACCCCTCTTCCTCCCCTATCCTCTGCACAGCAAGCGGGAGGCTCCCAGGAGCAGCTCCGAGGCAGAGGGCAGGAGCAGCATATGGCAGTGGGGTAGGGTGACCAGTCAGCAAATGTGAAAAATTGGGAGAGAGGATGAGGGGTAATAGGAGCCTATATAAGAAAAAGACCCAAAAATTGGGACTGTCCCTATAAAATCGGGACATCTGGTCACCCTACAGTGGGGGGAGTGGCACCTGTATGCCGCGATATAAGGGGCACCACCAGTTCCCCCACCCTCCTTCTTACCACCAGTGAAGGTGCCGGAACGTCGTCTTGCTTTGGCAACCCTTCTCTTTCTCAAACCGTTGTTACGAACTTTTCTCCTGTAAATAGTTGAAAATTGTTAGTAGTTTCCCTTAGTCAGTTAGTCTGGGATGGGACTCAGCCTCGGTACTCATGCCCTGATCCCCAGGCTTCAAACCCTGTGACCGGTGTAAAAAGCTGATGTCCATCAGTGATCCTCACGGTAGCTGTGCCTGTGCGGAAACCCACATTAGCGACAAGTGTCGCATCTGTAAAGGCTTCAAACCTCGGACAAAAAGGGAGAGGGGCATACGTCTCTGGGCACTCCGTAAGGAGTCTGCGCTGGCACCGGCACTGGAACCATCCAGATCAGACTTCGCTCCCAGCACCATCTTTGGACTGACACCCTCCCCAGCACTGGCAAGAAAGCAAAGAAAGACCTGGAGGGGACAATCACCTACATCCCATAAAGGAGAAGACCGGGCCATTGGGGAGCAAAGACCCAATAGGGGCAGGTCCTCACTTCCGAGTGGGAGTCGAGTCCCAGCTCAGGTGGAGTGGGTTAGCCTACCCGGAGACATGCCTGCCACCCCAGATAGAGGCATGGGTGCTCAGCACCTGGACCTGCCATCGAAGCCTTAGGCCCTGCAGGCTACTCAGGACATCCTAGTCCTACCGGTGCCTCCCACGCTGGCTACAGCAATGCCCCGTTCCAGTGGTAAACCTGCCATGTCCACCCTCCTTCCTCCTTCCCCACTGCCAGAGTTTCCAGCAAGAAGGAACTGAGGTGGGGGGAACCAGCAGCGCCCCTTATACCACGGCATACAGGCACCATTCCAGAGGACACCAGAGCCGGTTCCCAACAGATACCGCTGAGGGAAAACCTTCCGGCACCAGTGCATGTGATGAGCACACACACCTACAATGGAATGGACATGAGCAATATGTCTCAAAGAATGCCAGTTACAAAAATGTAACTGTCTTTTCCATTCCATTAATGGTTGAATAGTTCAGGAGCTAGGAGTCCTGCAGGACTCCACTAGATACGTCCTCCCAGTATGACAGTGAATCATTGATAACTGCTCTTTGAATATGGTTTTTCAACCAATTGTGCACATACTTCATAGTAATTTCATCTACACCATGTTTTCCTAATTTTCTTACGAGAATGTCATGTGGGATTATCAAAACGTCAAGATAAGTCATGTTATCTGCTTATACCTATCCAGTTGGCCAGTAACTCTGTCAAAGAAAGAAATGGTGTGACTATCAGAGATGCTACCCACAGCTTCTTCCACTATCAGTGAGAAGTATGAGTGCTACATACATCTAAAAATCAAGTCATACATTTATTATTTAAATATCCATTGTGATAGATTGACAATATCTTGAAGAAACTTTATGGAATTAAGTTAAGCTTTATTGAGTTAAGTTACACCTTGCTGAGTTCGGATTAACATCTTTTGAGGTGAATTGTATTAAAAATACAGTTGTGTATGTGTTGCTGTGACATTATATGTACTTTCTCTAGTAGGGAGGGAGGATGCTAATGAACTTCCTCCATTATTAGAAGTTCCTTTGAAGTTTCCCTGGAGAGAGATGCATATACTAATTCAACCTGGATTCTCCAGAGACCAACAGACAAAGAACAGACTTTTGGGTAAAAACCTTCATTTTCAGCTGACTTGGGGCCTTCTTCCTGATCCAGCAAATGGACAGGACCCCTGATCCACAGAAGCCCCTAATCCTTAAGGGAGGATAGGAAGAACTTGGCCTACTGAGGCTTCATAAGACTGAGCTGAAGCTTTGATGAACTTGTTACCACAAGGATGCCCTTACGATGGGTTATAAGACTGCAGTTGTCAGAGCCCCTGTGAGAGTTGGTATGAACTCTGATAAGTTTATTAACACATGTAGGTTCTTCTATTGTTTTTAATATTTTTTCTGTAATGCTTTGTACCTTAAGAATAGAGTAGGCTTGCTTAGAAAGAACAGTGTGGTAAATTATATCTGTTCTCTGTCTCTGAAGAGAAAGCAAGCAGGTGGCCTAGGTAACTCCCTGCTCTCCATGTGTCTGTATATAATGCCTGCATCTGTAGCTTTCACTCTATGCATCCGAAGAAGTGAGGTTTTTACTCACGAAAGCTTATGCCCAAATAAATCTGTTAGTCTTTAAGGTGCCACCAGACTCTTTGTTGTTTTTGTAGATACAGACTAACACGGCTACCCCCTGATACTTGTCTGTGCTGGGAATTACACAGCAGAGGCAAGGGAATAGGGCAATCTGGAAGTAGCCGGTCAGAAGGAGGAGAGAGGTGCATCTCCACTCAAGAGAGGCAACAGCTGGGGAGCTGAAAGCCTGAGAGTTGGGTACTCTTGCTGAACCCTTGAGTGGAAATACCAGTGCATTTGCCCCGAACTCTGACATCCACATTTAGAGAGGTACATTCTTGCAGATTAACGTATATCCCAGGATTACAATATCACCAAAGAATAATGGGCTCTATCTGTTGAGGCACGGCCAATGGATTTATTTTCAAATCCATTTGCCCTGTAATAGTGTGGAATTACAGTGCCATGATTTCTGGTATATCAAATTGCCCTTATATTCTAATGTTAAGTGTAATGGTATGACACCCCCATAGTGTACTTTTTAATAACGACCTCCTATACTTTTTTGCTTTGATTCCAAATGTGGCAGATTTTTTGCTGAGTTAACAATCTTAGTGCTGCATTCCTCCAGTATCCCCTGTAGACTTCAGAACACAGGCTGCACTCTTTTTCTGGTAATTGTATATGTTAGGACTTTTGGTTCACAAGACATCTTGGAACTTTTTTTAAAACATTCTGGAGTTTCACCAACTGCATTTTATTTTGTGAAGCCTGGACACTTCCTTTATAGAACATTTTTAAAGCCTTTCCCATATGACTGTCTTTTGCTTTAGGTACCTCCTATGACTCCTGTTTGAAAGGGGGAGGGGTGTATATGCAGATCCTTGATCCACCCCATTAATCCCAGAGAGGAAGTGAGTGTAAAGATGCCAGAACCTGAAGTAGTACCAAGTGTCACCTCCTCCCTTTGTCTGTGTATGGTAGTGACCACCCCTTGGGGTCTCTATTTCTTTTTGAGAATAGTGGCTGCCACCTCCCCATCCTTCTCTCTTCTGGAGGAAATATTTTCCTCTAAGTCTGTTACCCTAGAGGCTGTAAAAGTCAGCATTCCAGAGGACAGTTTTTCAAGCTGCTTCTTTGGAATGGGTAAAGCTGTTTGCCATCTGAAGATCCTTTACCTGGAAAAGAGAGAGTATTGGTCTTTCTTGGTGCCCTCCAAAGAAGAGATGAGAAGATGAACACAATCACCCTGGAAGACAAGTGAGAATGTTGCCTCTGCATGTTCTCCCACCTTCCCACCCTCCTATTCCTTATGCTGGGGTTGGGCTCCACCCAGTAGAGTGAAAGTAGTTATTAGGTGGGATTGGCTTTAGGGAAGTCGACCAGTAGTAGTATCCCTCACTTTGAAGTAGGGTATGGAATTTGGATACAGCCTGGGTTCCCAGAAGAATAGCTGAAGACTCAGGAGTCACTGATGTGCTGGTACGTTGGCAAAATGTTCTAGTCCTGATGTACTGGTCCGTACCAGTCCAATTTGAGCTCTTCCAAGGGCTGCTTTTAATTTGACTCTTAAGCTAGAAGTTTAATTATAGGAAGGAAGTGAATACTTGTGCATGGGGTGCAGTACAGATGCACAAAATGTTATTTTTAGAGGGGGTGTTTGAGTCTGAAAGCTTTCTATTCAACACTTGATAAAAGAGGGTCTGGTTCCAGAAATGCAGAAGGGAAACCTAGCTAACAAAATGAATCATAACAGTTCCTTTAAACTCCAACTGGAGAAGCAAAATATATCCATAGTCTCTGCTGTTCCTCTGGCATAGACCTCTCTATGTACTCTTATCTCATAACTTGTAAATTGTACTCTGTCAAGATGCACAGACTGAATTCCCTTTCTGAGGAGATAAAATGATGCAAAAAACTCAGTGAATCTGAGACCGACTGACTTGAAAATATCATCTGCTATGAGGATTTACTTATAATACTTACTCCTGAGGGCATTCTGTGCAAAAAATTAAAAAATCTGCGCCAAAAAATTCTGTGCACAATATTTAAAAATTCTGCAAAATTCTGCAAGTTTTATTGGTCAATAAATAAATGCAGAGGCTCCAACATGGCAGTGGGGAGCACAGGCGACTGGCTGCATGAAGGTGGAAGATCACCCGACAGCCCCCCAATCCCCAAGACATGGACTCAGCGATGAGGCTGCACCCCACTCCGACACAGCACAAGGCCTAGGCCTGCCCCAGAAATACCCTGGGGCTCTGCCCAGGTATACCAGGTGTGGGGCAGATAGGCTTAACCAGGCAGGATTCAAGTGTGGAGGGGCTCAGTGAGGGGTAAATGCGTCATGGGCTTTTGAAATTCCATCCATGCTAAGCGGATGTTTGGAGTTTTGTGCTGGCTTTGTTAACAAGAGGCAGTTCCTTGCCTCATTTTATTACTAATATTGATTTAAACCTGCAACAAATGACCATTTGGAGGGCTGACAAATCTGTCCCTTAACAGGGTGGCTGTTTAATAAAAGTGGAACAGAACAGTACAGTTTGAGAGTATTTTTGAATGTTCTCAAGACAGGAGGTTTGCTAATAAATTGTTAAACTATTGCATAGGTTTCGTTGTATATGCATTTTCATGGTATTATACTTTTTTGTAAATCTCATATATTGCATTGAAACTTAACTCATACTAATATCTTTCATTTACGTGGAGTTAAATCTCTATACGAAACCACCTTTATTAGACAGTTTCCTGTTTCACTAGTCTTCCCAGAGTATCCTCAAATGCACTGAGTACAGTTCTTCTCCACCTTTAGTGAGCTACCTCTATTATAAATTTATTTGTATTGCCCATAGAACCTAGGAGCTCTAGTCATGGTAAGCATCCGATCTTTGCTGGTCTCTTAAATAGTCTTTCAAGACAGGTTTCACTTTTCATAAGAACATAAGAACGGCCATACTGGGTCAGACCAAAGGTCCATCTAGCCCAGTCTTCCGACAGTGGCCAATGCCAGGTGCACCAGAGGGAATGAACATAACAGGTAATCATCAAGTGATCCATTCCCTGCGCTCATTCCCAGCTTCTGGGAAACAGGCTAGGGACACCATCCTGCGCATCCTGACTAATAGCCATTGATGCACCTATCCTCCAGGAACTTATCTAGTTCTTTTTTGAACCCTGTTATAGTCTTGGCCTTCACAACATCCTCTGGCAAAGAGTTCCACAGGTTGACTGGATGTTGTGTGAAGAAATACTTCCTTTTATTTGTTTTAAATCTGCTGCCTATTAATTTCATTTGGTGACCTCTAGTTCTTTTGTTATGAGGAGTAAACAACACTTCCTTATTTACTTTTTCCACACATATGCGTGTGTGTGTGTGTGTGTGTGTGTACGTACACTCATACTGCTCAATTAAAGTTAGTTCAGCACACCAGTAATTTTTTATTCATGTATCTCATCTTTGTGCCTTCTCCACATGAGCTGCGGAACAAAGTTAATAAGATCTGCAAGTTGGATACTACTGCAGTATCCTTTGAAACTCTAGAACATGATAAATTTAATGTATTGAACTTGGAGGGTAATTTATTTGTCTCGAGGGAAGCAAGAGCCCAGAGAACTGCATGATTTTATGTCATCTCATTCACAATTGAAATGTGGTGTTGAAAGCTATTTTTTTTCCCCTCATTGCAGATATTGAAAAATATCACTTGGTACTCAGAGCGTGTTCTAACCGAGATTTCACTGGGGAGTCTCCTGATACTGGTGGTGATAAGAACCATTCAGTACAACATGACAAGGACAAGGGTAAGGGTTATATTTAGAACTTACATATGTAGGGTATATCTGTGGTCTTCCATCAGCTGGAGTTCAGTTCCAAACAGTGGTAAAAAAACAAAAGTGAACCTTTTTGCAGCAAATGAGCACCTAAACACAGTGGGGGAGGCAGAAAAAAAGTCAGCACTCAGGTACAGTATGAAGTGCTTCTGAATGTTTAAAGCAATTTCTGTGATATCATTCAGTTCAGCTGCTTTGATTACTAACACACAAAGTCCAGTCATAGTAGTAGTTGCATAGTTCCTGAAAAAAGTAATAGATTTCTGATCAGAGAAAAAAATACCAGCATACCATATAATTAAATTACGTGTGGGATTTTTCACCTATGTTAAATTATCCAGAAGTATGGATTTGGGTTCCTTGTTATTTGATAATATAGTTTTATAAACAGGTGTGAAAATTGGGGTGGAAGAAAATTACTTCTACTTTTCTTCTGAAAGGTATAATGAGTATAATTGAGAGATCTGTGGAAAAGCATGGTTCTTTCAAATACGTTCCCCATCATGCATAATTTCACTTCTGACTTCCCTAAAATCCATTAGGTTATATTTCGTGGATCTTCGAATTAGGGGCACTTCAGGTGTATCTCTCTAATGTGTGTAGCAGACATGTAAACTACATTAAAGACTTCTGTACGTTTCTTTCATTGCTGAAAATGTTGAGAAGTTTTTGCAATAAAATTAACTAAAGCATGGTGTTATTTGTACTAGATCAAAGAATTTAAAACTAAAATCACCATATATGTGGTCACACCAAACAAATAGATGAGATAATTATATGGTAATAATACTAACCCACCTCCATTAACAACTTAAAACAGATGGTAATTGGCTGAAATTTCTATTTCATGAGATAACAGACACAATGAGATGGAAGGAAAGGAAGCTGATACTGGTTGCAGAGTTTATATTGGATTAAATGTAAGCAATACTTTGTCAAGTAAGATTTTATAAACAGGAATAAGAGTTTGCGAGCCATTTAACCAGTAAATGGTTTCTTGTAAATAGGCTGCATTTTGGTATTAAATTCCAAATATTTATCAGATTTACCTCTGGTTTAAGTTAGAGGCTTTACAGAATATTTACAGAAACTCCCCCTGTTCTTTCCCCCCTCTCCCTCTTTTTTGAGTCATGGCTAAGTTCTAGCCAACAATGCTGAATGAACCTTCTTGGTCACAAGAAGAGCTTTATACTTTGAACATGGGAGCACAGGAATTCTATCTAGCCTTGTTCAAGGCAAGGCAAGTGCAGGTGACATAGGAAATGGAATTTTGACTCTATATCTGATTTCAGCCTACTGTATTGATTGCCGTGCACTGGCAGAATAAGTAGTAGAAGGAGCCAGATGCCACTTCATGTTTACATCAGTTAGACAGGAAGATACTTGGAATTTATATGTGGCATTGGGGGTCTGTGTTCCTCTTAGGGAGAATAAATGCACATTTTAGTCCTAAGTAGGGAAGTGGGACTCTTAATGAAGGAAATCATTAAACCTTGCTCCATGTTGTAGAGGTGTTGGTCAAACATATGACTAAAGATAAAGCCTGGGAGTGGAGAATCTAATTTTCTGCAAAAGGTGAGGATACAATGAGCAACCCCTACCACTTTTAATATCTATTACAGTAAATTAATCCCTCCAATATGCTTCTTAAGATTTATTCTCTTCCCTTGAAGAATAGCACAATCCATGTTTACTTGCCTCTCCCCTGTGAGCAGGATCAATAAATATTGCATAAGCCATAGGATTGTGGATTCCACCGTTTTATCTGTGCTATGCAGTTCTCTGACTGAGTGAGCCAGTGTTTAAACATTTATCTGGAAAGATAGTAGTTAAAATGGGCTTCAGAAACTCCAACTATAGAGGAACAGAACTTATGAAGTACCGTATTAGCGGTAGTTGTGGAGAAGTTGTTTTGAAATAATTAATATGGAGGTCAAAGAATATAGGGCAAAAAGGATTGGGTAAGGTTGGAGATAATTGGGGCAAAGGAAAGGAGAGAGAATTAAAAAGCAGAATAGACTATTTTCTCTACCATTTATCAGTTATATTCATGATCCCATTGTATATCAACTTTGATTTTAAAATATATATGTACAGTGAAATCTGTACAAGAGACCACCCTTATTAGGCAAATTCATGTCTAAAGAGACCATTATTAAAGCATCTCTAAATATACAAAGTGCAATTCTGCTCCACCTTCATTAGAAGACCACCTCTGTTAAGCAACGGATGTTTGTAAGTCCTTGGAGTGGTTTCTTATGACAGGTCTCAGTGTATATGAAAAGGACAGTTTGATGTGTTTTTCCCCCCTCTTTTCCAACAGGACAAATACCTTCATACAAATTGTCTGGCAGCCTTAGCAAATATGTCAGCACAGTTCCGCTCACTTCATCAGTATGCTGCTCAGAGAATCATCAGGTAAATATAAGCCTTTTAAAAATATTTAAACTGGTCTTCCAGCTACATTCAGAGGGAAAGGGACTTGACTTTTCTATGACTGAATAGATATAAGTGAAATTGGAATTAAATTATACCAGATAAATCTTATTTCCTTTCATGAAGTCTGAGTTACGTTTTGAGTTAGTGACAAATATTATGAATCTTTATCAAAGAAACTTTCGATATTTTTCTGTTCTCCATAGAGCAGCCATAGCAATTGCTTTTAAACGGGAATATTTTTCAGTCACTTGTTCTGTTATGACAAAAATGCAATGTGTGATAGTTCTCCAGAACATTGCTAACTGGACTTTCAACTTCGTATATTTCTGCCTTTATTTTTAATGTAGACAAAACATAGCCATTCCTTTGTGATGGGGTGTTGTGCACTTTTTGCAGTTTACTTACTTTTGTGCCTTTTTGAATGATCAAGTTCACTAGCCTTTCTTGTAACAAGTCAGTTAATGTCAGCTTGTGTTCTAATAAAAGGGACACAGCTTTCATAGAGTCTTAGATATAGAAGATGGGAAGGACCAAGTTCCACCAGTTCCAGAGGCCATCATGTAGTTGCAGGTACTGGTGTGGGATGTGCCCACTTTATTTTAGCAGCTCATCTACTCAGTGCTCCAAAGGAAACCAAAAAGGTCCATGACATTACATCCTGGGGAAAAATTTTACAATGCTTGGCAAATACAGATTTTATGCCAAAAATAAGTTCAAAATATCACATATTTCTTTGATAAGTGTGTATGTACTGTGACAGACCCAGACCAGTGGGGTACAGGAGTCTGGTAGAGGGCAAATATACTAGTCACTGGATGAGTAGTTTTCTGTTCCCTGAGTGACCAGAGCAGGGGCTGTACTAGAGTAATCAGGAACCTGCTAGAACCAGTTAAGGCAGGCAGGCTAATTAGGAAACCTGGAGTCAATTAAGAAGAAGCTTCTAGAATCAATTAAGGCAGGCTAATCAGGGCACCTGGGTTTTAAAAAGGAGTTCACTTCAGTTTGTGGTGCGAGTGTGAGGAGCTGGGAGCAAGAGGCGCAAGGAGCTGAGAGTGAGTGCTGCTGGAGGACTGAGGAGCACAAGCGTTATCAGACACCAGGAGGAAGGTCCCGTGGTGAGAATAAGGAAGGTGTTTGGAGGAAACCATGGGGAAGTAGCCCAGGGAGTTATAGCTGTCATGCAGCTGTTACAGGAGGTACTATAGACAGCTGCAGTCCACAGGGCCCTGGGCTGGAACCCGGAGTAGAGGGCGGGCCCAGGTTCCCCCCAAACCTTCCAATTGACTTGGATTGTGGGTTCTTTGTCACACTACTTAGTAAAAGTCTAGACTAACAAGAAGTACAGTATTTTTTTAAAATACTGGTTTTGTGGGAGCTATTTCTGTGATGGTCCTTCCTGCTCTTGAGGTGCTTACTTCTATGTATGCCACCATCATCTCCCTGCTTGACACAAGTCATCTATTCACACACAGTGGCTGCAGCCTACAGTACATGTTCAACTTAAATCTGAGCTCTCTTCCTTGCAGTGTTTACCAAGTCTAACTCTAATTGTTGCCTATATTTGATACTGTCTTAAATAACTCCTGTGCTGCTATTCCTGGTCTCTACATCCAAATTCTTACATATTACCCTTCATGGTCTCTAAGTTCAACTTTCCAAGTATCAACCTGTGAAATGTGAAATAATAATGAGGCTAATGGATGCCTTTGAAAGCAAGCATATATCACCTCAATCCTTGGAAAACTTGCAGACTTTTTACCCATTTCAGAATATGATATGTACAGCCTCTTCCATATTCTGCACAGAATTGCCTTTCCTATACTCCCAGTCTCTCTCCATCCCTTTCCACTCTCCAGTCTCTCTGCATTTCAAACATCTGTCACTGTGTCTCTACCAGTCACTCTCCCTGCACTCCACCAAAACCTTCTCTACAGTGATCAGTGGATCCTTCCTGCATGCTCTTCTCACCATCTAAGCAGCAGATTGACTCCTTGACGTTTCTCAGATCCTATCTCAAGACCCAGGCAAGGACATGAAACTCAATCAAATCTTAGGTGCCTCCATACACAACAATTCACTATGAAGCTTGGGTTTTTTGTATCCACTGCATCCATCTTGCCATATACACTGCTCTGATACCTTAACCTACTTGTTTTTATTTGGATGTGAAGACTAGTTGCTCTATATTCTTATATGAAAGGTGTAATACAAAACTGCGTTGTATTTCTCCCTCACACATACAGAACTGTTATGTATTTAAAGCCATGATGCTTAATGATGGAAAAAAACAGCAAAATCTCTGTCATCTTTAAATTAAATGCACCAAATTGCATGTTGCACAGTATTCTTGCATTGTATAAGGAGTTAGTAAAGCCACATTTGAAATAATATGTCTAATTCTACTCATGCTAGAATAAAAATCAGAGTTGGAGCAACCAAAATAATACTAAAAACAACGAGGAAATTTGTTAGCCTCTAAGGTATGCTCCTCGTTGTTTTTGCTGATATATACTAACACGGCTACCACTGTGAAACCTTTCAAAATAATACTGGCATTCAAAACCTTAGTTCTTCAAAAGAATAATCTCTTAGGAACAGGAATCATTTTTTGTTCTGTGTTTGTACAGTGCTTAACACACTGGGGTCCTGGTCCAAGACTGGAGCTCTTGGGTGCTACTGCAATACAAATAATAACAATAAGGTCAAAACCACTAGAGACTGGACTGGCAGTCCTTATTCAGGCTTCAGTAGAAGTTATATCTGAGCAACAGCTGCAGGACCATGCCTAAAGGCAGCATGTTGGTAATCTTTCGGGGCAGGTGGAAAAATCAATTAATCTGAGAACTCACTGCATTTACAGAATTCTTCATTACAGATTGTACAGATTGTTCACTAAGTGAGAGGTGGTGGTTATTCCAGTGGTGCCTGTGGGGTCCTGTCAGCATGGAGGCCATGCTTTGCTGGGTTGAAACACAGACGAAAAAGTGGCTGCATTATCTAGTTTAAGACAGGACACAAGTGACTGTGATCAACACTAGGAGGGAAGGGGAAATGAAGACAAAGGTAACAGTAATAATGTAATGTTTTTACACAGTCTTAATTTGCTGAGACAGACAGGACTTAATTTCTCAGAGACTATTGCCTGGAGCTCCCCATGCCCCACCCTAATTCAGGGATCTTGGCTTCAGCTGCAGGGCAGGGCTCAGGGCTTTAGCCACACAGGGAGGCACCACAATTGGGGTTTCAGCCATGCAGGCTGCCTCAGGGCTTCAGTGGCTCCCGCGGGTTTGAAAATATTAACTGGAGCTCCACTCTGGATGGCTCCAGCTGAATTTAAGCCCTGCTGACAGGTTTTTGTCTAAATTGTTAAAAACTTCCAGTCATGGGGATTCCAAAACCTGCCTGAGACACCTATATACTTACCTGGCTTCATAGTTTGAAAGCTTTTTCTTAATATCTAACCTGAATCTCCCTTGCTTCAGATTAAGCCAATCACTTCCTGTTCTACCTTCAGTGGACATTGAGAATAACTGATCGCCATCCTCTTTATAACAACTCTTCACATATTTGAAGACTATTATTGGGTTCTTCTTTTCTCAAAACTAAACAAGCCCAGTTTTACTAACCTTTCCCCATAGGTCAGGTTTTCTAAAGCTTTTATCATTTTTGTTGCGCTTCTCTGGACTCTCTCCAATTTGTCCATTCCTAAAGCATGGTGCCCGGAACTGGACACAGTACTCCAGCTGAGACCTCACCAGTGCTAAATAGAGTGGGAGAATTACCTCCAACGACCTACATATGACACTTGTGTTAACATATCCCAGAATGGTATTACTCTTTTTTGCAACTACATCACATTGTTGGTTTATATTCAATTTGTGATCCACTATAACCCCCAAATTATTTTCAGCAGTACTACTGCCTTGCCAGTTACTCACCATTTTGAATTACGCATTTGATGTTGCCTTCCTCAGCATGTGTAGTACTTTGCACTTGTCTTTATTGAATTTCATCTGGTTGATTTCAGACAAATTCTTAAATTTGTCAAGGTGGTTCTGAATTCTGATTTTTGTCACCCAAAGGGCTTAAAACCTCTCACAGCTTAATGTCATCTGCGAATTTTATTAGCATACTCTCCACTCTGTTATCCAAGTCAAAAATGAAAATATTGAATAGTAATGGACCCAGAAGTGAGTTCTGCGGGACTCCACAAGGATACATCTTCACAGATTGACAGCAAATCATTGCTAACTATTCTTTGAGTACAGTCTTTCCACCGATGATGCACCCACCTTTGGTCTAGATGAAATACTATTATTTCCCTAGTTTGCTTATAAGATTGTCATGTGGGATTGTGTCAAAAGCCTTACTACAATCAAAATATATCATTTCTACGGCTTCTCCATATCCACTAGGCCAGTAACCCTGTAAAAGAAGGAAATTAGGTTGGTTTGGCGTGATTATTAAAAATCCAGGTTGGCTATTACTTATTGCCCTATTATCATCTAAGTGCTTACCAACTGATTAATAATTTGTTCCAGAATCTTTCCAGGTATTGAAGTTAGGCTGACTGGTCTATAATTCTCCAGGTACTCTTTATTCTGCATTTTAAAGATAGGTACTATGTTTGCCTTTCTCCAGTCCTTTGGGACCTCCCCATCCTCCATGCGTTCTCTAAGATAGTTGCTGACTGTTCCGAGATTGCTTCAGCTAGGTCCTTAAGTATTTTAGAGTGAATTTTGTCAGGCCCCGCCGACTTGAATACATCTAAATATTTTTTTAACCTGTTCCTTCCGTATTTGGTGTGAGTTACTATTAATTGCGTTATGTATCGGGTCACAACCTTTTTAGTGAAGACTGATGCAATATAGACATAAAACACCTCAGTCGTCTTGATGTCATCCATTATTACCTCTCCTTTCCTGCTAAATAGTGGACCTACACTTTCCTTTGTCTTTCCCTTATTCCTAATGTATTTATAGAACATCTTCTTACTGCCTCTTATGGCCCTTGCTACATATAACTCACTTTGTGTCATAGCCTTTCTCCCTACATGCTTGTGCTGTTCTTTTGTACCCCTCCTTAGCAGCTTGTCCATGTTTCCACTCTTTGTAGGCTTTCTTTTTGATTTTCATTATTAAATAGATCCTGATGGCCTCTTACCATCTTCCTATCTTTCTTTTGCACTGGGATAGTTTGCTGTTACACATCTATCCAGAATACGGACTCTGGACTTCAGAAAAGCAGACTTTGACTGCCCCAGGGAACTGATGGGCAGGATCCCCTGGGAGAATAACATGAGGGAGAAAGGAGTCCAGGAGAGCTGGCTGTATTTTAAAGAATCCTTATTGAGGTTGCAGGAACGAACCATCCCAATGTGTAGAAGAATAGTAAATATGGCAGGCGACCAGCTTGGCTTAACAGTGAAATCCTTGCTGATATTAAACACAAAAAAGAAGCTTACAAGAAGTGGAAGCTTGGACAAATGACCAGGGAGGAGTATAAAAATATTGCTCAGGCATGCAGGAGTGGATTCAGGAAGGCCAAATCACAATTGGAGTTGCAGCTAGCAAGGGATGTTAAGAGTAACAAGAAGGGTTTCTTCAGGTATGTTAGCAACAAGAAGGAGGTCAGGGAAAGTGTGGGCCCCTTACTGAATGGGGGAGGCAACTTAGTGACAGAAGATGTGGAAAAAGCTAATGTACTCAATGCTTGTTTGCCTCTGTCTTCACAAACAAGGTCAGTTCCCAGACTACTGCACTGGGCAGCACAGTATGGGGAGGAGGTGACCAGACCTCTGTGGAGAAAGAAGTGGTTCAGGACTATTTAGAAAAGCTGGACAAGCACAAGTCCATGGGGCCGGATGCACTGCATTCGAGGGTGCTAAAGGAATTGGCGGATGTGATTGCAGAGCCATTGGCCATTATTTTTGAAAACTCATGGCGATTGGGGGAGGTCCCAGATGACTGGAAAAAGGCTAATGTAATGCCCATCTTTAAAAAAGGGAAGGAGGAGTATCCAGAGAACTACAGGCCAGTCACCCTCACCTCAGTCCCTGGAAAAATCATGGAGCAGGTCCTCAAGGAATCAATTTTGAAGCACTTTGAAGAGAAGAAAGTGATCGGGAACAGTTAGCTTGGATTCACCACGGGCAAGTCATGCCTGACTAACCTAAGTGCCTTCTACAGTGAGATAACTGGCTCTGTGGATGAGGGGAAAGCAGTCTACGTGTTATTCCTTGACTTAGGCAAAGCTTTTGATACGGTCTTCCACAGTATTCTTGCCAGCAAGTTAAAGAAGTATGGGCTGAATGAATGGACTATAAGGTGGATAGAAAGCTGACTAGATCATCGGGCAGCGATCAATGGCTCCATGTCTAGTTGGCAGCCGGTATCAAGTGGAGTGCCCCAAGGGTCAGTCCTGGGGCCGGTTTTGTTCAATATCTTCATTAATGATCTGGAGGATGGCGTGGACTGCACCCTCAACAAGTTTGCAGATAGGAGGAGTGGTAGATATGCTGGAGGGAAGAGATAGGATACAGAGGGACCTAGACAAATTGGAGGATTGGGCCAAAAGAAATCTGATGAGGTTCGACAAGGACAAGTGCAGAGTCCTGCACTTAGGATGGAAGAATCCCATGCACTGCTACAGACTAGGGACCGAGCGGCTAGGCAGCAGTTCTGCAGAAAAGGACCTAAGGCATACCGTGGATGAGAAACTGGATGAGAGTCAACAGTGTGCCCTTTTTGCCAAAAAGGCTAACGGCATTTTGGGCTGTATAAGTAGGAGCATTGCCAGCAGATCGAGGAATGTGATCATTCCCCTGTATTTGGCATTGGTGAGGCCTCATCTGGAGTACTGTGTCCAGTTTTGGGCCCCACACTACAAGAAGGATGTGGAAAAATTGGAAAGAGTCCAGCAGAGAACAACAAAAATTTGGGGCTGGAGCACATGACTTATGAGGAGAGGCTGAGGGAACTGGGGTTATTTAGTCGGCAGAAGAGAAGAATGAGGGGGGATTTGATAGCTGCTTTCAGCTACCTGAAAGGGGGTTCCAAAGAGGATGGATCTAGACTGTTCTCAGTGGTAGCAGATGACAGAACAAGGAGTAATGGTCTCAAGTTGCAGTGTGGGAGGTTTAGGTTGGATATTAGGAAAAACATTTTCACTAGGAGGGTGGTGAAGCACTGGAATGGGTTACCTAGGGAGGTGGTGGAATCTCCTTCCTTAGGAGTTTTTAAGGTCAGGCTTGAGAAAGTCCTGGCTGGGATGATTTAGTTGGGGATTGGTCCTGCTTTAAGCAGGGGGTTGGACTAGCTGACTTCCCGAGGTCCCTTCCAACCCTGATATTCTATGACCTCTGGACTGAAATACATCCAAGCCATGTGGCAATTGTTAGGACCGTACTCCAGTCTGCAGTGACCTCCGACTCCACCGCCTAGGTTCAGGCTTATGAGTCATCTGCTTGGAATGGACATGAACAATCACTCGAAAAAGAAAAAACGGTTACTCACCTTTTTGTAACTGTTGTTCTTCGAGATGTGTTGTTCATGTCCATTCCAATACCCACCCTCCTGCCTCTCTGTCAGAGTGTCAGCAAGAAGGAACTGAGAGGGTAGAGGGCCGGCTGGCCCCTATATACAGTGCCAAAGCCGATCCTACGGACGCTGCTATAGTAAAATCTTTCAGCTGGCGTGCACGTGGCGCGCACACGCCTGCTTGGAATGGACATGAACAACACATCTCGAAGAACAACAGTTACAAAAAGGTGAGTAACCGTTTTTTCTATGTCTTTGAGAAACTGCCAGCTCTCCTGAACCTCTTTTATCCTTAGATTTTTTTTCCCCAGGGGACCTGACCTTACCAAGTCTCTGAGTTTGTTAAAGCCTCCTTGTTGATGTCCATTGTCCTTATTCTGCTGCTGTCACTCTTTCCTTGCCCTAGAATCGTGAAGTGTATTATTTCATGCTCACTTTCACTCAAATTGACTTTCATCCCAGATTCGCAACCAATTCCTCCCTGTTAGTCAGAATCAAGTCTAAGACGGGTGTCCCTTGGTTACTTCCTCCACTTCTGAAACAAGAAGTTGTTCTCAGTACATTCCAAGAACCATTTGGTATTTTCCCACAGTACTTTTCCACCAGATGTTTGGGTAGTTAGTCCCCCATTAATACCAGGTCTTGTGTTTTGGGTGTTTGTTCTAAAAATGCCTTGTCCTCCACCTCCTCCTGATTTGGTGATCTGAAGTAGATTCCTATCATGACGACATCCCTGTTTTTTCCCCTTTTACTTTCAGCCAGACTTTCAACTAGTTTGTCTCTCATCTCCCTCTGGATCACAGAACAAGTATATATATTCTTGATGATTAATGCAACACCTCCTCCCTTTTTTCCCTGTCTGTACTTCCTGAACAAACTATCCCCCAAATACCAATAATTCCAGTCATGAGATTTATCCCACGAAGTCTCAGTGATGCCAGTTAAGTCATAATTTAGCTTATGCCCTAATACTTGCATTTCTTCCTGTGTATTCCTCATGCTCCTTCCATTTTTGTATAGACATCTAAGCCATTGAACAGATTCCCCCATGTTTTCCCTTTTGCTGCTTCTGTGGCTCGATTGTAATTTTCCATTCCCACCCCCAGCATCTAGACCTTCATTAAGGCCACCCTTTTTTGTACATATCTGTGGACTTTTGTCTCCTGGTCCCTTTGAACCTAGTTTAAAGCCTTCCTCACTAGGTTGGTGACTCAGGAGACATCTACACAGCAATTAACCACCCCCGGCTGGCTAGGCTCAGCTGACTTGGGCTTCTAGGGCTTGAGCTGTGGGGCTGTACAATTACTGTGAAGACTGGGTTTGGGTTGGAGCCCAAGCTCTGGTACTCTGCTAGGCATGGACCGTTAGTGTCATCTCCCGGATGTATGTGTTTCTGCCTGGGTCCCTACCCTTAATTGTGAGGATGGTCAAGAATACAATCACCTTCACTCACAGAGCCCTGTAGTCACTGCTGATATTCTCTGGGTCATAGGCAGTATCATTAGTTCCCACATGAATGAGCAGCATGGGGTAGTGATCAGAAGGATGAACCTTGGCAACCTTTCTTTAATGTTTCGGACATGGGCTCCAGGCAGGCAGCACACCACCCAGGACATCATGTCAGGTCAGCAGATAGATGCCTCCATTCCCCTCACAGGGGAGTCCACAATCACAAACATCCTATTTCTTCTCCTCTTTGAGTGTGGAGGCAATGAGTCCCCCAGCCTCATGGCAGATGGCTCCTTTTCCTCAAACTTTTGTTGCCGGTACCGTATATAGGTTCTTGACCTCAATGGATCGGGATGTTTGCCCAAGGTGACCAGCAGGTAATCTCATCGCAGAGTAGCCTGTTCTTCAGCCTCTGGTCCCTCTGTACTCTGTGTGTCATGATACCGTATCACACGTATATCATAAGAGTTAAATATTTGTAGGGGTACTCTTTGTGTTCATCCCTCTTTTCATACCCCACAATCGAATAGTCACTGTGATTAAACTGTTTCAGCACCCAGTGGACCCAACTGCTCCATGTTCTGTGGTAGGAATAAAGCAGAATTATATTTATATCTAGATTCTTATCCTGAACTCATCAGAATACGAATGTCTCTCTGAAGGGAAATTAAGAAACTGTCTCATAATAAAAAGGTGCCCTGAATGAGGGCCACAGGAATGCCCTAAAATGCAGCTAATCCTTTACAACTACATATTTTTTATTTTAGGATGTACAGTTTTAAAATAAAATATCTAATAGCTTAGCCATACAACAGAATGCAGACAGTCATAATTCAAGTCTCACCAGATGCTCTAATAATTCCTCCTTTAATGTGAGAAGTAAATTCAGTTTTCATGCAAGCTTTTTCCTAATTCTCTTCTGAGCAGAGACTGCCAATTTTTTTAAAATTTTGAAGACTATTGTCCGTTAAAGACTGAGAATATCTAATATAGTGCACATAGGATCTCAATAAAATATAACTTTATAACATCAGAAAATTTACATCACATTCCTGCAAACATCAAACTTGACAGATTTGTGTAAATATTTTCATTATGTTTAGCTGCTGGGAATGGAAATAGATATAACATTATTTATAATAAAATCCTTGACAGCACTCAATTAATATTGGATACATCCTGTATTGAAGAGTGTGGAGAGCCTTCCCATCTCTTAACTGTTAGGATACTCTTCATTGTTTGCATTGCTCATTAATTACACACAATTTTTTTACAATGTGCTAAGGATACTATCTGCCACCGTCTAACTCTGACAAAGTGGGTATTCACCCACGGAAGCTTATGCTCCAATACTTCTGTTAATCTATAAGGTGCCATAGGACTCTTTGTCGCTTTTTACAGTTCCAGACTAACATGGCTACCCCTCTGATACTTAACTCTTTTTGTATTTGGAGAGCACTGACAAATGTAGTGTCCAGAATTATACTGGCAGATTACACTAAACTCCCTTGCTTATATTTTCTTCTCTGTTGTCAGTTACTTCTCAAGTTAAAAACAGTGAAATTAATCAAACGTCCTATATTATGCTTGGTAGAAGTACAGAAACTCACAAATGCATGTATTATTTAGATCTGGATTCATGGGGTGCTTTTTGTTTTGTTTGTGACTTTTGCAATTTTTATAAAAACAAGAAGTTTTATTTTTAGAAGTTTATCTTGGTGAAATATTTTGAACAGCTAGAGATAAAATAACCCACAGGAACTGAAAACAGAGAGGTAGGGTGTTTAATTGAGAAGTGGTGTTTAATGCCTTAGGTAACTTGTATGTATAGAGTTTGAATTTTCATTTGGTTTTATTTTATAGCAGTCTTATGAAGTTAATCAGTCTTATAAGGACCAATCCTGCAATGTGCGTGGAACTTTCAATTCCCATTTCTTTCAAGAGGAGTTGAAGAATATCTGCACTTTACAGGATCTAAAGCAGAAAGTAACTTCAAGATAGCTTAATGTCTCTCACCAGTTCCTCAGAGGTGAATTGTTGTAGTAACGTTTTCTTTTGGGGGGGGGTGTCTTTTTTACTCAAAACCCTAACTTTCTTCAAAAAGGATCTTTGTATTTAGAAGTGGAAGATGTTTTGAAGAAGAGCAGAACATTTTCCTTTCAAGTTTTGCTCCCTGAAAAGTGCTGTTGATTGCGGGTAGCCCAATTTTACTGCATTTCTGCCCTGTTTGTCCATTACTATGCCTATATGAAACAGGAAGGTTTATTCAATTAGTACAGTACATGTTTTCTGTCGAGAAGTAAAAACATTTGTGCAGCAGCAAAATGCATGTGATCTGAGCTGCTTATTAGGAGCCTTGTTGGACTTAGAATCCTGAAATTAGTAGTCTAAAAATAAAGTGGGAGATTAGAAATCTCTGATTGGTTAATAAAGTTTCCAAGCAGTGACATTACCAAAACATAATTACTAGCTCAGAATTCATTAGGCTGCTGGCACAGGAAGATAAACAAATGGGTATACCACACTGCTTTACCCAATGTGAGCATTCCAGTCTTCCTGCCTATTTATTTTTTTCTTTGATAGTCACTATGCTAGAGGGAAACTTTTTTTTAAAATATGGCTTCCTGTTTCATATAGGCATAGTAATGGACAAACAGGGCCGAAATGCAGTAAAATTGGACTACCCACAATCAACAGCACTTTTCAGGGAGCGAAACTTGAAAAGAAAATGTTCTGCTCTTCTTCAAATAAATGCAGTCATGTATTGCATGTGTTTTGTACGCACACCAGAGCCAGAGAACTTTACCTAGCTGCACCTCTGGGGACAGCACTTATGACCTGTGGTCATATCCCTTCCCCTGGCCATATAAGAGCAGCATCACTTCCAACCCCCTTAGTTCCTTCTCACCATCCGTGGCGAGAGTTGGAGCTCTGTGTGGCATGTTCAGTTCACACTTTCACTTTGTTTTCTTAGCAATTTTCTTGTATATAGTAATAGTAATACCTTAGGTTTAGTTTAAATGTTAGTAGAGTAGTTGGCTGCCCTGTGTGGTGCCCTCACCAGGTTTCAAGCATTGTCCATTGTGTGTGGGGGGGTCACTCCCAACAGTAGTGCCCACACAAGGTGCTTGTTGTGTCTTGGCAAGGGACACGTTAAAGAGAGTGCTCCATCTGCAACTCATTTACAAAGAGGACTCGGGTGGTGAGAAACTTGTGGTTGAAGCAGAAACTTCTGAAGCAGGCCATGAGGCCTGCTTCGGCACCGAGGCCCTTGTCTGATCAACAGTTGCTTTCAGATCCGGCAAGTGATACTTCCCTGCATTTGGGATCTGATGTTTCCCTCAAGAGGAAGAGGTCATTCACCCTCCTCTGGTGTGGCGAGAAAGAGGTCCCATAAAATGAGTTGGAACCATTCTAGGGCTTTGGGAGACGACGACTCCTCTTCTAGGAGGAGTGCTGACCAACACCATACTCCCTCTGGCATGTGAGATGGAGCAGGTCCGTCCAAGATCAGAAAGGGCCCGTTTCATTGACCCTGGTTCTGGCCACGGGGCATCCACTAAGTTTAGTACCAATGATGTCAGCCACCATGCTGTCTCCATTCCGGTGGCATGCCAGGTGGCATCAGATCTGCTTTGCCCCTCAATCCCAGACTCTCTGCTGGTTCAGGAGTTCTCCAGTGCCATGGCTTCTACCAGCTCATCCTACATTGTGCCTTTGGCAGCTTTTGCCCATGTTGCAGAGCTGACGGGCCCATCAGCACTGCCGGGCCCAACACCGAAGGCCCACTTAAGACTCGTGCATCCCATCATTGAGTTTGGTACCGGCCTTGGTGCTGATACCTCTCCTGGCACCAAGTGGGAATGTCTCATTCGGTGCCACTGGTGCTGATTCCCCACTCCTCTTCAGCACTAATGTCACCTCCTTATTGGGCTTTAGATGAGTCTGACTGGTTATTTGCCCCATCGGGGCTGGCTCCTCTGTTGTCACCACAGAACCTCCAGGATTCCTCAAGATCCAGTTCAAGCTTGCCCTCCTTCTCCTCATTGGCTAGGCACCAATCCTTGGTTCGCTGTCGGTACTGAGATTGGCATGTGTCCTGCAGTCAAGGCAAGGGCTCTTGACCCAGTGCGTACTGGCCACCAGTGCCTTATTTGTATGCCCTATGGCCTCTTTGCAATCCCTGGGACACTCCTCAGTCTCTGAGGTCCCCTCCAATGCAAGATCACTGGTTCTGACAGTGGCGCCTGCTTTCCTGTCATCTCAGCTGCCAGTGACCACTGAGTCCATTTCCCCTGGACCTATGGGGCTCTTCCAACCAGATCCTGTGGTATAAGAGAAGGATCTGTCACTGGTGCGGCAAACCGCCTCCTCGTCCTCCCTGGATGACTCTACTGTGCCCGTCATCTTCCTCTCCGTCAGTACCCAAGGACTTAAGTCATGTAAGGATCCCCTGAAGCATATGGCTGCTACCTTGGGTATCCATGCAGAATTCTTGCAGGAGAATATGCATAAGCTGCTGAATATTCTCCAACCATCATCTCCAGAGAGAATAGCCCTCTTGATAAATGAGGCTCTCCTGGAGCCTACAAAGGCCCTCTGGAATACCTGTGCTTCATTGCTCCCTGCTGCATAGCATTCAGAGAAGTAATATCTTTCTCCCATGCAAGTGTTTGGGGGTTTCTACTCTCACCTGGCCCCTAACTCCCTGATGGTGACGGCAGCAAATGACAGGGCTTGGCATGGAAGGTATAAATCCACCCCCAAGGACAGAAAGTGCAAGAGGATGGACATGATGGGCAAAAACAAAAATGAGCATCCCCAAGTTAAGTAATATGGGTTAGCTAACCTGAGTTAAGAATGTACCTTTGTTTGCAGTGTAGGCATACCCTTAGTTGCAAGAATGCACATGTAGTGTTGTGTGTCAGAGGAATGCAGAAACAATACATGAAAGTCTCACGGTAATAATAAAAAAAAGAAACATATGCTGGCAGTATTAGCAGCTTGTTGACCTAGTTCAGCCATGAGGAGTTTGATAAGCTGATCAGCTATTCCATTAGTGGAAGGTGTCACTGCAATTAATAAAAAGTAATGTAGCAAAAATGAGGATACTATTGTTAAAATATGGGAAAGATAAGACATTGAAAGGGGGCATAAATGTCTCCTACAAAGTAAAATTTAAAATGCCAAGGCATCTGAAGAAGTGAGGTTCTTACCCACGAAAGCTTATGCTCCCAATACTTCTGTTAGTCTTAAAGGTGCCACAGGACCCCCTGTTGCTTTTCCCAAGCCTTGTGCTGGTGGAGTGGAGCAGAGACTGCATACTCTCGACATACATAGAGCCATTTTATTCTACCTGGATGGAACACAGTTTTTTCAGAAGTCTCGTAGGCTTTCTCCGGCTTGTGCAGAGAGGGTCAGAGGACAGGCCATCTCTACTCTCAGAATATCAAATTGTCTCATCCAGTGCATTAGATCATGTTGCCAGCTAGCAGACATGCAATCACCAAATGGTTACTTGCTCATTCCACCAGAGCAAAATCCATCTACGTAGTTTCTCTAGTGAACCTCCTTATTCAGGACATTGCAGAGCAGCCACCTGGTCCTCCACACATGCATTTGCAAAACATTATGCACTGGTGCAGGGAGCCAGAAGTGATGCAAGATTTGGAAGATCTGTTTTGCAGCCCATTTTCGCAGAGACTCCTTGTATCTACCCCCCTTTAAGGACTGTTATTAGGGAGTCACCTAATGTAGAATATGTGCATAGATGAGCACTCAAAGAAAAAGATGTTATTGCTGCTCTTCAGGATGTATAATCCATTTACGTATTCCACAATCCACATGCCTCCTCACTACTTCAGAGTCCTGACATCATAGACGCTCTCAGTAGCGGAGGAACTGGGTATGGCAGGGCAGTTCCACCCTTTATACCCTCCCAAAGTGCACAAAGACGAGAAGGACACATGTACCATCCCGGTGAATACTGCTGACTAGATAATCTCTGTGTGCATTGGACATGCATTCACCTAATTAGGACTATGTATTTGAATTACACATCTAGAAAAACATCAGTTACTGTACAGGCAAGTAACCTTTTTTTCCAGGTTCATTTTCCCATATAAATTAAAGAATTATCTTTCATTTCTTAATTAAAGGAATTTGTGGAGTTTCTTTGCATAAAATGCATTCAGTATGCTCACCCAGCAGCAAGTAACTCATGAAGTCTAACCAGGCTAATATCCAGAGACTTGACATCTACTATGTATTTGGCTATTTCTGTCCTTGCTATCTGAGCCCCGAGCATAAGGATCATTAAACAATATCAAATCTTAAAATACAAAACTCTTCCTCTTGGAATAAAGGATGCTTCTCATGTCTTTATAAAATGTTGTTTATAAAAGCTGAACTCTGACCTCTTCTGAGGCCAGTCTGAGTCTGACCATATGTAAATGGATTGTTTCAATAGAAATGTAATGGAGGAAAGCACAAAAATTATTTTTGCTGTAAATCACTGAGGGTGAGTGGTAGTTGCCGAAAGAACAGTCACAGTCATTGGTAGCACTGTCATTGATCTCTCCTCCTTCTGATGACTTGACTAGTGACAGAGGAAAGACTTGAACAAATACAGTTTATCTGATCCTGTCTTGCATATTCTCCTATCAGCCAGAAAACAATCTACAAATTCCTTCTATTCTCCCTTTTACAGAAGTAGTTAGCCTTGTGTCTACCCCTCTCAATCATACTAGAATATTTTACCAAGATATTCCAGTCTTTGATGACAAGAAGGAACTTCCAAATAGAATAGCTTACATTATATTTGCTTTGAAAATTGGCATTTAAGCAACTGGCAGTTATTTTTAAACTTTTGGAGGGGGTTAAATAAAGCTTAGACTTGTATCCAATCTTCAGCTTTCAACCTAAGGGAGATCTGAAATCTAACATCTCCTGTGTAGTGAGGTGCCAGCGTTTGTTCACTGATCTTCAGTGAAGAGGGGGCTAACTCCAACTCAGCTTTCCACTCCCCTTGCGCTGGTTGCCTAGGCCTAGGTCTGTAAGAGTGAGTGCTTAGGATACAGAGGAGAGAGACTACCTGGCTCCATAGAGTTCAACCCCAACCTGGGCATCTTCTGACTCTATGCTGCTGGACGGGCTGTTTTATTTGTTGTGAACGTTCAATTTTTTTACTTCAAGGACAAACCTTGAGGAAGATGACTGACTGACTGACAGTCTTTTGTTTTCTGTTTTTTTGCTGCTGAGCAATTCTGTACTCTCTTGAGCCCCGAAAACTGGTGACATTAGGTTTCTCTCTTGTTAAACAGCGCTAGCAAGGAGAGTGGAAGAACTACCAGCAGTATGCATGCCCTGTAGACACTATACTTTGTCTCAGTTTAAGGAAAGCACAGTAATACAGTTCAAAAGTGGTTAAAATGTGTCCCATTATTTTACTTGGGATTTGTCTAATCTGCAGCACAGTGCTCTGAAAATGTAAATCCTACATGTTAATGCCTCATTTCCATTTTTAAAAAAAAACGAAGGCGACCGTGTGCGGTAATGATTGCCTTACACAGGGTTTTCTCTGAGCTTTAGAAAAAAAAAAAAAAAAAAAAAGACTTCAGTAGAATGTTAGAAACAATTCTGTTGTTCCAGTAGAACCTTAAAAACAGCAGTCATTCCTGACCAGATCTTCTCAGTCTGTTCTAAGTTAAACATATTTATAGAACTATGAGCCACATTCTGTAAGAAAGAAAGAAATTCAGGATAAGTGACGATTTGCTTGAGCCTGTCTGACATCTCCAGTTGGATGGTAGTTTGATTGTTGACTATTTCTGCAAGCATCAGTGAGGAGTTCTGACACATAGTGCGTGTGGTCTTCGTTCAGGTCTGACACACAATGATTCCTGTTATAAATTTTCTTTTTGGGAGTGAAAATCTGATCTAAATTAGGAAATAAATATTGAGGCTTTAGGAATCATCTCTTACCAGCTTAATTAAAGACTGTATTACTGTTCTGTGTAAAGAATAATGCACAGTAAAATATTCAACTGCTTATAAAACATGATATGTCTTGTGAGATTTGTTCTCTGCTCTTCACACTTTATTAATGGCATTATTTTTATTGCAACATTGCAGTACAGTGAGTGATATAATCACTGTGTCTAGGGATTATGGAGAGTGTGGGTAGTACAGGATCAGGATAGGTATATGTGAGAAAGTAGCTGCTGAAGAGGAAATAAGAGGGTGGTAGAATTTCCAAATAAACTGTATCAGTCAGAGTCTAAGTGCCATAGCTTCCATCCCAAAGAAACCTGCTCTGCCCCCAGGAATCTGCAATTCTGACTTTGACCTCAACTTTATCCTAAGGATCCTGGCTGAGAATAGAATCTTAGAGCGATCTCAAATGAGAGAAGTCTGGATCTGTCTGTCCAGTTAAGCACTTCATCTAAGCTATCTACTAACTCCATATGCTTATATCTCAACTTGCCAAGTCCCCAGAGATGGAACATTGGCTTTTAAAATCGCTAATGCAGATTTAAATGAAGGGTGAAGCTATAGCTACAGAGGAAAGAAGCTTGAAATGATGTAGGATTTGACAATTACAGCATGCATCAAGTTTTCTATAAGTCTTTTATGATTCAGCATTTCTAAAGCTAGTAGTGTACAGTAAATATGGGAAATAACAGCAGGCTTTGTGTAGTGGAAATAAACTTAAGTCTGAAATGAATGACTAACCTTGCAATGAGGTCATGTGAAGAGGTGTTACTGACTCATTAACTACTTTTTGGGTCCACAAGTGGATCTTTCCCCAAAGTCAATGTGTGCGTTAGGGCAGAGCTGGGCGGATGCTGGTAAAAGGGGTGATGGCTTAGAAAAACAGCTCTAAAGACTTGTCAGGTTACAATTGGAAGGCCCTGTTTTAGAGACTGGCTGGCTCATGCAAATACTTGTTCTCATGACTGAGGTTTTCAAGTTCATACAGACTGCAAATTTGCAGCTTTGCACAAAAATGCTAGTGTTTGAATTAATACCAGTGTATTAAGAAATTCCTTTAATCCTCTGTAGAGTTTGTGAATTATCACAAGTGTCTAACCAAAGGATAAAAGTATAATACATTTCAAAGGTAGCATTCCAGTAGTAATATTCCTTAAGCTGCCCTGGATACATTCCTTCTAAATAGCTGGTCCATCTGCATGATTAAACGTTTTTGTGCTTTGTCTTTAACATTGGTACCATGTAAACACCTCTTCCTGGCTCTTTCATATTTATCTTCATATGGGTCATCAACTCCTTATGTCTGGTTCTAATCTACAAATCCTTTTGTTCAGAAAGGTAATGTGGACTCTATATAATGAGAATCCTTCTTCTCGTAAATGTATGACTAGCATTTCAGTCTACCAAGGGCAGCCAATGAATCACCAAATCTGTATCCATTTTCCATATCCCTCCATAATAAATGCTAATAGTATGAAAATAATACCCATCTGATAAGACTTTTGTTTGTGTTTCATCATTAGTCACATTATTAAATAAGAATATAAGAATGGTCATACTGGATCAGAACAATGGTCCATCTATCCCAGTATCCGCTCTCTGACAATGGCCAATGCCAGATGCTTCAGAGGGAACGAACAGAACAGGGCAATTTCGAGTGATCCATCTGGTATCGTCCAGTCCCAGCTTCCGGCAGCTGGAGATGTAAGGACACTTGTATCCATGATCATCTTGGCATTGATCGATGTATCCTTCAGGAACTTATATAATTTTCTTTTGAACCCAGTTATGGTTTTGGCCTTCACAACATTCCTTTGACTGTGCCTTGTGCGAAGAAGTACTTCCTTTTGTTTGTTTTAAACCTACTGCCTATTACATTCATTATATAGGGATCTGCTGTGACTGTGTGTTTCTTCAAGGGTGTGGGAACTCATGCTCATTATGCATTAGCACAAGTTATTCCTTTTTATGGAATTTAAATAATATTTTGCAGTGCTATAGGTCTTTTCCTTCACAGTCATTCATTAATTAAGCCTCACTTCACCCCTTTATGGCAGATAAAAATAAAGATCTCAGAAAAGTGCTCTCCAATAGAGTGGGGTATGTAAGTTGTTTAACAACGTACAGGGAAATTTCCTGATAATTTAGGATAAGAAGTGAAGAAAAATCCAGTATTCAATTGAAATTGTAGGGAGGATGTATATAAGCAGAATATAATTACCATAGTTTGGCCAGCAGACTAGGAATAATTAATTAATGCTCTCATTTTTAACACACACAAAAAAGTAAAAATTCAGAAAGTACCATGGAATCTTTTCACGATCACAAACTTCCGGGGCCTTGATTTTACTTCTCATCCAAAAGAGAGCATTTCCAGCAGTGCCTTCCAGCTTCATGCCAGGGCACTGGTTTGGTGTTGATTCCAAATAAATAGTTACTACCTACTGAATGCTCAACACCAATTTTTGCAGTATTTGAATTGGGCTGACTGTGCTTAATATGTGAGATTGCCAAGCCAGAGTAGCAAAAAAGAGCTTGATACACCAACAAATATGCACTAAACTTTTATATCACTCTCAGTGCTTAGATACCACTGCCAATAGGCATTAGTTGCAAGATGGAAGAATTTTATATGTAAATGAGCATTATGGTCAGAAATTTTATTTACTATACTGTACATGCCTATTTCCAAAATGGCATATACAACTTCGAGCCATCATGGTTTTATGCCAACTCCAGTAGCTGGAGGAAGGTGTTTATAGCATGTATATAAGCAAAATGACCATTATGTGAATAGTTTATAAACCAGGGGAAAAATTAACTCTGTTTTGTACTTGTGTGTATCATTAAACTTGAGCTTATGCCAATGTGAGATTGTTTCCATAATAACAAAAGTACTTCATTTTGGGGAAGGGAGAACAAGACAAGCCTGAAAAACAGAAATGTAACAAATTAAGATGAAATGTAGCATTAATCTAATTTGTGAAGATGTGGAACAATCCAGCATTTGCCCCCAGGATATTGATTGGATGATCTAATAGGTCATCATCATCTATATCCTCCTTGGGTCTACATGGTGTACATTTTTACTGTCACTCTTTGGGAAGATCTGAGTAAGTGACTAGTGAATCACATTCTCGATACATTCGTGTATAGTTTGGATGCCCGCAAACACTTGGGCATGTCCACAAACACTGTGGACTTTCACCGTTCCTTTATCAAATTGTTTTATCTGGGTTTTCCCACTGGGTGTCATGACAGCATGATGACTGTCATTTGAAAAGATAAATGATTAGACCTTTAAGCTCTTTCTAACTCTTCATGTAACAGACAGTGTTGTGTAGTGTATATTTTTCAGACTCTGCTGCAGAAACAATATGACCTAAACATTTAATCAGGCTTTGCAGAATTGGCTTTTTTTTCATGGCTCCAGATTAATCTAGTTTCTCTGAGCTAATATGTGTGGCATGCATGTCTTGAAGACTTAAAATCAAAACCTTACTTTTTCTGAGTAATTTTAAAGATTTATAACCTTAATAAAATCTCTCTGCCATTTGTTGAGAGCCAGATTATGAACTACAATAACTGAAATGTTAATCAATATTTGGAATTATTTCCTTTTTGAATATGTCTGGATACGCTGCTTTAGACTTTCTTGTGTTAACAGAAGGGGTGTGAAGCACAATAGTCACAAACCAAAACACACTTTCTATGCCACATCTCAGTCATTTTGTTAGTTTGGGTCTGTGTACTCATTAGGACATTGGCTCAGTACAGTTTGCATTTGATTCTTCTGTATATTTGTTATAAAACTTCAGCTGACTTGAGTAGAGGAAATATCTACTTTTGATTACTTAAACTCTTTTTGGGGGGATAGAAATGTAAATAAATAAGAAATTAAGCTGTTCTGTAGACTTTGTTGGATTGCTGGGAACCAGGTCTTTAAATCTATCCTTGAAGTTTGAGAAGAAAAGTCGTATAAGAATTTCATGTGTTTAGCATTTTTGTATTTTTTCCTTCATATTTCTTGGGGCTCTAGGCTTATGTGCGATATTTTAAATGTATAGGATTCAGGATAAAAGTCTTAAATGACTTCTTCCAAATGAAAACCCAGTCCACACGATACAAATTGCATGACGTCCTTCATCCGACCATACTGTCTCACTAAGCCAGTCACAAAGGACATGTGTCCGGTTCCTGTGCTGTAGCCTATCTTTCCTTGTAACAGAGTGACAATGTTTTCTGTTGACCCACCCTGTTAACGGGTATTAGAGCACTGCATAAAGCTGCTGACTGATTCTGTTAACTGTTGTGACAAGGGAGGCTCATTAACTCTGCCTTGGATATAAGAGAGGTAGGACTGGCTTTTGGGGCACAGGGAGCTGGGGTTTAGAACAGAGAGGGCATCTTCATTGAAACTCTAGGAACAGCCAGGCTTGGGAGAACGCTTAGGCTAAGGTTTATGTTTTCTTGTTTTGAGCTACCACTAAAAGCTATGACCCAGAAAGGGGCTAAACTTGGAGTAAAGTGTGTGTAGATTCTGTCCAGAGGAGGGTGAGAATACCACCTACTTACAATCCCCTAACGCTTGCAGAACTTCAGTAAGTGACACTGGCTAAAAACTGGAGAGAAGATATTAAATTTGTGCCCTTGAGACACTTCTGTACAGTCACAGGGGTAGAGAGCTCATTTCAGAATTAAGAAACTTTTATCTTCAGAGTATCCTGAAAATTCCTTTCAGCAAGAGAGACTGAGTAGATACAACTGGGCTTCAAAACAAAACAAAACAAAACCTTCCCTGCCTCACAATAGTTCAGATGGTTGGGATTTTGTAGACATTATGGAGAATAAACCTTTCTTTGCCTCCTTCAAAGCCACAATACACAATAAAAGTTTTTTGTTTGTTTGTTAACTTTTGGAAGCATTCATTTGTCTATTTGATAAATACCACAATCCATTGCAGAAGTTTGCAATGTATAAAGTTGGCACAGATAACTTAAAAAATGCTGCCTGGTAGGTGTGATGGCTTAGTTAATAGTACGAGCAGCCTTAAGGTCTTGGGTCTGTGGGTTGAGATTTAGCTGAGATGCCAGCAGCACGTTATAGAGAAGCACTACTGTGGATAAAGAGTTTTCTCTCCCTCCCAGTCCCCCCGGGGAGAGTATGTCTTTGGGGGGAACACAGACAGCTTCTTTGTGGGTGTGGGAGGGAGAAATATGGTGAAGTAGGAGGGCTCATTGAAAGTTTAGTTGGAAAAAACCTGCCATATTAAGTCATCTTGTCCATCTCCATTCTAATACAGGATTGTTCTTTACAGTATACACCCATGTGTTTTTGCACCCCCAAGACTCCTCCATTTAGGGCCCATTAGAGTCAATTCTTGCAATCCAAACTAAAGAAAATAAATGCCCTATGGTCTAAAATTTCATTGCATCTCTCTTTTTTCCTCTTAGAAGTAGTTGTGTTTTAGATAAAATTTTGAATTTTGAAGTGGGCTGTATCCCACGAAAGCGTATGCTCAAATTTGTTAGTCTCTAAGGTGCCACAAGTACTGCTGTTCTTTTTGCGGATACAGACTAAGATGGCTGCTACTCTGAAACCTGAATTTTCAGGAACAGTCTTAACTTCCAGTAGGATCTAGTAGAGTGTTGTTCTGATCATGTTTGTAGCAGAAGTTCTGAGGAGTGCATACAGGCACAGTCCCTGCCTTTGCTGAAATTCTGCATGAAGAGGGACTGTTTAGCCTCTGCCTACTGCCAGTGATGCAGTCAAATTTTTTAAAAAGAATTGGCAGGAAGCGTAGGACTTGGTGTGAGAAGGCAATAATCCTGTAGCCATTTTGACGCTTTGTGGTTCAAAGCAGACCAGTAAGGGTCTGTGTCACTGCCTGCCCTGACACCAGTAGCATGCTCACAGCACCATAGCCTCACCCTGGCTTCCACAAGCCTTGGTTACTCCTTCTAAGATGAGTCTCCCATCCCAAATTTCCCCAGAACTTTCTGTCCTTGAGTTTCCAGCCCTCTCCTGGAACACTGTCAGAAGTTCAGTTTCCTGCTCTGTTAAAGAGACAGTAAAGCATTTCATTAATTTAACTGGGGTTTAACAAACACTCTCATTTGGGTTTATATTACATACATAAGAATATAAGAATGGCCATACTGGGTCAGACCAAAGGTTCATCTAGCCCAGTATCCTGTCTTCCAACAGTTGCCAAGGCCAGGTGCCCCAGAGGAAATGAACAGAACAGGTAATCATCAAGTGATCCATGTCCTGTCGCCCATTCCCAACTTCTGGGAAACAGAGGCTAGGAACAACATCCCTGCTCATCCCGATTCCTGGCTAATAGCCATGGATAGACCTATCCTCCATGAATTTATCTAGTGCTTTTTTGAACCCTGTTATAGCCTTGGCCTTCACAACGTGCTCAGGCCAGGAGTTCCACAGCTTGACTGTGCGTTGTGTGAAAAAATACTTCCTTTTGTTTGTTTTAAACCTGCTGCCTATTAATTTCATTTGGTGGCTCCTAGTTCTTGTGTTATGAGAAGGAGTAAATAACACTTCCTTATATACTTTTTCTACACCAGTCATGATTTTATAGACCCCTGTCATCTCCCCCCTTAGTCGTCTCTTTTCCAGGCTGAGAAGTCCCAGTCTTTTTAATCTGTCCTCATACGGCAGCCGTTCCATACTCCTAATCATTTTTGTTGCCCTTTTCTGAACCTTTTCCAAGTCCAGTATATCTTTTTTGAGATGGGGTGACCACATCTGCATGCAGTATTCAAGATGTGGGCATACCATGGATTTATATAGAGGCAATATGATATTTTCTGTTTTATTATCTATTTCTTTCTTAATGATTCCCAACATTCTGTTTGCCTTTTTGACTGCTGCTGCACAGTGACTGGATGTTTTCAGAGAACTATGACTCCAAGATCTCTTTCTTGAGTGGTAACAGTTAATTTAGGCCCCATCATTTTATATGTATAGTTGGGATTTTGTTTTCCAATGTGCATTACTTTGCATTTATCAACATTGAATTTCATCTGCCATTTTGTTGCCCAGTCACCCAGTTTTGAGAGATCCTTTAGTAGCTCTTCGCAGTCTGCCTGGGACTTGATTATCTTGAGTAGTTTTGTAGTAAAAATAAAACAAGTTTATTAATCAGAAAGACGTAGATTTAAGTGATACCAAGTATAAGTCATAAAGATAGAAAGGGTTACAAGTAAGCAAAAGCAAAATATGCTCCTAAGATTAAAACCTGACTTTATTAAATTAATTAACTTAATTAAATTAATTTAATAATTTTATTTAATTAGTTTAATTGGTCTAATTAATTGATTAAAGCCTGAGTCTTTTATTCAAGAAAAAGTGTTTCTCACCAAGTCTCTTTTCAGGCAATGGATCACTAATTCTGGCTAGGATCCTTTACAGAGTCCAGAGTGCTCAGTTTCTTTATCTCTTCAGGTAAAAGGACAATTTAGGGGTTTGCTCCCCCTCTCTTTATAGAGCAATAAGCCTTTGAAATGTATTCTTAGATAAAGTTCCTTTTCTCCCGCTGGGAGGAGATGCCATGCAGTCTGGTGAAGACTTCATGCTGGTTCCTCCCCTGCTGGTGATGAGTGGTTGCAACCTCCTCTTGTTAGCTTGATGGCTTTGTTTACATTTTATGTAAATGCATGTTTAGTGTCTCTCGATTTACCTTGGAGACACATTAAAGCAGGTGGAACCACATTCCTTCATCTGGGGAGGGGTGGGTACCTTGTGTCCTGTCTGGGACACATTTTAAGAACATAATGTCAGCACACGTTTGTAACTTTGCATATGGTACCCATACATACACCACGCAATAATATTAATGATCAGTGAACTGTGAGTTTTCCAGTGATAAATTACATGCCCCTTTTGGTTACGTGTCATAACTGTGTGCCAGTTTGCATAGGGGTGCTTTTAGGATCACAGCCATGAGCAGGAGGATATCAAGAGGATAGTAAAAATACACTTATGCTTCTCACATGTCTAGTGACTATAGGAAAGGCTGGGGAGGCCCCTAAAATCTTTTGGTGGAACTTTTATGGAATGGGGAGGCAGTGGATAATAGCAGTGACTGCTGCATGCTTCCTCCTCATCTCACATATGTCTCTGGGTCAGATTAGAAGAGGCCACAAGCAGGGGAGAGAGCATTGCGGTAGATGTCAAAACTGTAGGTCAGAGAAGATAAATAAACCTCCAGCTAGAGCAGACAGGCATGCCCAGGTGATGGAAGATTCCTTCAACTAACTCTGCTGCAGCTTGAACTTTTTAGGTATATTTTGGTTTAAAAGGCAATTATTGTTTTTGCAGTTAGCGTATTATTAACTCTTTTCACCTTGATTTTAGTGTCTATTAGATTCCTGTCTTCCCTTTCCTCCTGTTTTTTCTAGCATTGCAGAACTACTAACTGTGGCATATAACCTATTGCTTAAATCAGCCTCTGTAGCAGATAACTGGAGGATAGCTAATGTAATGCCAATTTTTAAATAAGGCTCCAGAGGCCATCTTGGCAGTGACAGGCCAGTAAACCTAGCTTCAGTACCAGGCAGGTTGCTTGAAACTATAGTAAAGAACAGAATTATCAGACACAGATAAACATGATATGTTGTGAAAGAGTCAACACAGCCTTTCTAAAGGGAAGTCATGCCTCACCAATCTCTTAGAATTCTTTGCGGGTGTCAACTAACGTGTGAACAAGGAGGATCCCGTGGATATAGTATACTTGATAAAGTCCCTCACTAAAGGCTCTTAAGCAAAGTAAGCAGTCATGTGATAAGAGGGAAGGTCCTGTTATGAATATGTAACTGGTTAAAAGGTAGGAAACAAAGGGTAGGAATAAATAGTCAGTTTTCACAGTGGAGATAAATAGAGGGGGTCCCCCCCAAAGATCTGTACTGGGACCTGTGCTGTTTAATATATTCATAAATGATCTGGGAAGAGGGGTAAAAAGTGAGGTGGCAAAGTTTGCAGTCAATACAAAATTATGCAAGATAGTTAAGTCCAAAGCAGACTACCAAGAATTACAAAGGGATCTCACAAAACTAGGTGACTGAGCAATAAAATGGCAGATGAAATTCATTGTTGATAATTGCAAAGTAATGCACATTGGAAAACGTAATCCCAACTATACAGACAAAATGATGGGATCTAAGTTAGCTATTACCACTCAAGAAAGAGACCTTGGTGTCATCGTGGATAGTTCTCTGAAAATGTCTGCTTAGTGTATAGCACTAGTTGAAAAGTGAGCAATATTAGAAATGGGATAGATAAGACGACAATAAATATCATGGTGCCATTATATAAATCCTTGATACGCCCACACCTTGACTATTGTGTGCAGTTCTGGTCACACCATCTCAAAGAAGATATATATTAGAAGTAGAAAAAGTGGAGAGAATGGCAACAAAAATGATGAATGATATGGAACAGCTTCCATATGAGGAGAGATTAAAAAGACTAGGACTGTTCATTTTAGAAGAGAGATGACTAAGGAGGGATATGCTGGAGGTCTATATAATTAGGATTGGTGTGAAGAAAATGAATAAAGAGGTGTTATTTACCCCTTCACATAATACAAGACCCCCCAATGCAATTAATAGGCAGCACGTTTAAAACAAACAAAAGGAAGTATTTCCTCACACAACACACAGTCAAGTTGTGGAACTAGTTGCCAGGGGATGTTATGAAGGTCAAAAGTATAACTGGGTTAAAAAAAGAATTAGATATGTTCATGGAGCATAGGTCCATCAATGGCTATTAGCCAAAATGGTCAGGACTGCACCCCTGTTCTCTGGGTGTCTCTAAGCCTCTGACTGCCAGAAGATGGGGCTGGATGACAGGGGTGGATCACTTGATAATTGCTCTGTTCTGTTCGTTCCTTCTGAAACTTCTGTCATTAGTCACTGTAAAAAGACAGGATTCTGGGCTATATTGATTATTGGTCTGATCCAGTATGGCCATTCTTATGTTCCTGTCACTTTGGTCTCTGAAATAGTAATGCTAATCTCTTATTTAAATTACTTTCTCTATGCACATTTCATTTTCTTTTGGTTTGTCATTGTAAGGTCTTGGGCAGAGGTGGGCAAACTTTTTGGCCCGAGGGGCACATCTGGGTGGGGAAATTGCATGCAGGGCCATGAATGTAGGGCTGGTGCAGGAGGGAGTGCGGGGTGTGTGTGGGGGGTGCGGTGTGTAGGAAGGGGCTTGGGGCAAGGGGTTGGGGTAGAGGAGGGGTGTGGGGTGTACAAGGGGGCTCAGGGAAGGGGGTTGGGGTGCAGGAGGGGGCTCAGAGCAGAGGGTTGGGGTGCGGTGTGCAGAAAGCGTTCGGGGTGCAGGCTCCGGCCTGGCGCTGCTTCCCTGGAGTGGCTCCGGGGTGGCAGTGGCACGCACCAGGGCCCTGCGCTGCTCCCAGAAGCGGCCGGCACCACATCCCTGCGGCCCCTGGGGGGACAGAGCGCTCCACGCGCTGCCCTCGCCTGTGGATACGTCCCCCAAAGCTCCCATTGGCCGCGGTTCCCTGTTCCCGGCCAATGGGAGCTGCGGGGGGCGGTGTGTGCAGGTGCGGGCAGCACACAGAGCCCTCTTCTCCCCCTCCCACAGGGGCCACAGGAACGTGGTGCCGGCTGCTTCTAGGAGTGGCACGGGGCCAGGATAGGCAGGGAGCCGTGACGGACAGATCCGGCCCATGGGCCGTAGTTTGCCCACCCCTGGTCTTGGGTCTTATTTTGATTCTTACAATAACTTCCAGATCATTAAGAATTTGATATCTTTAGATTTAATGGAGCAGATGAGAATATTTTATTACTAATAACTTCTCAGATTTATGCATCATATAACCCTGAAAATATTTATATGGTGAGAAGACACTAGAGATGTTTTACTATTTTCATTATCTCAGAAAATGGCAAAGTTTCATCTTTTAAGTAAGAACAACTGTTTTTGATGAGATAACTCCAGACCACACTTAATGATTTCCCAGGCTCCAGTTACCCAGAGGTTCCAAATTTGAACTATTGGAAGTTGATATTGATTCCTTAACATTGAATATCTTGAGATTTGATAGTAAAGTTTGATGTTTTACTATTTAAAAGAGGAAAATGCACAAATCTAATTTGCTGTGCTGGTGCATCTTTTTCTTTTTAAAGGATAAAATACATGCTTGGGTTGTGTTTAGGATTAAATATCTATCTATCTATATCTATGTATAGTGTGTGTGTGTGTATATATATATATATAGAGAGAGAGAGAGAGAGAGAGAATGTGTACGCATGTGTGAATGCACATATCCCTACCACTCAGTATTTAACAGTATTCTTCATTTGCTGTAATCATTTGTTTTTCAGAAATTTTAATAATAAATTGCAAATACAAAATAGGCATTTGCTTTAAAATGAAAATAGTCAACCCAATAAAATTATTAAAAATAACAAAATTTCCCATAGCATTTGATTGTAGCTTGAATGCCCATTGGAAAGTTAGTTTTCAGACTCTGGTTAAGATCCATGTTTAAACTAGTATTAGCTCTAGCTTCTAAATTTCACTGTTGTTTTTCTTTACATACACATGTATTGAGAGAGTTATGCCTTGGTTATATACAGAGTTGGCCCAGTTTAACCTGAAGTCATTTTAAAAACTTTTGTATCTTTATATAAAAAGGTGTCAGTGATGCGGCCCTCAGGCCAATGTACTAGTCCTCATGTAGCCCTTGTGGTAATTTGAGTTTGAGATCCCTGGGCTAATACATGTGATTGGCACATGGGTCTGAGCACTTGAATTACATCTGCAATGAAGACACATCCTGAGTTATACTTTATGAACTTGAATGGTATCACCCCTTGCTACTTCTGTACACTGCAACATATGTGCTATGGACAGGAGGACTGGCTATATGCCCATAAAGTGCCAGATTTGATTGTAAGCCATTTGAGGTAGAGACCATATCTATCTTCCATGAAATGTCTAGCACACTTTTGGGGGATATTAAATAATTATAGTATGCAGCCCCATAAGGTTGTGGTCTAGTGCCCAGACTGAAAACCACTCTGTCACTCTAGCACTTTGAGTGCTGAATTGCTGGGTGTGGGAGCAGTAATAACGGTGGTTACTCTTTCTATCTCCATGTAGTGTGCCCATAAGAGGTCAGACTTTTACTCACAGAACATTAAACCAAAATAAAAGTAATTGGGTAAATAATCTTCAGTTCTTCAATAGAATACATGGAATACTATTCAGCATTTTATTCTGGGCCAGGTTTTTCCTAAGATTTCCTCTCTTTTTAAATATTAGCATGAGCTAAAAGATAATTTAAGGAATTTTCTGGGGAATGTGCCACTTTCTGTACCCTGAGCAAATTGCCTGAGTCTTCTCTTCGGTCACTGCGTGTGTGTGTGATCTAATCTGTCGTGTGCATACACTACTCCATTACTATACAATAACTGTAATGATATACATTTTTTGTGGATCTAAAGTGTGTACACGTGGTAGTGTGACAGCAGTACAGTATATTGCAGGTGAACTCTTCTATTGATCAGCTTGTCCTCCAATAAATTCATGAGTGCGAGGACATCGTGTGAAACAGCATTGATACATAGTGTATGAACTTTGACTCAAGAGTGATCAACATATTTTCAGGGTTTCTGTCCACATGTTGTTGTATTATTAACACTAAAGCCAAACATCTCAGAGTGATTTCCCCAGAACCCTCGCCATCTGCCAACTCTAAGACAGAAGTGTATATTTCTTGAAAATAAATCCAAGAGGTTTCTCATGGAAGGACTGACCAACCCTGTTCTAATAACTAGAAATAACTGATAGGCTGTCTCCACTGCTGGAATTTTAGGGTGCATAAGTACTTCAAAGTAATGATTCAGTAATTCTACATGATTTTTCACTCCTGTGGGGTAAGATGTCATTTTCCATAAAGCCAGTTAAATTCTATAAATATACTCATTTTTTTCTGGTAACGTTGTAAACCAGGTCCGCAGGCTTATGTGTTCGTCTTCAAGCCAAGTTAAAAGTTAGCTTAACATTTTATTTAATTTTTTGTGTGTGTTTACAAGCCCCCAAACTTGGCAAACTCCCCAGCACATGACCATAGACTATCAGTTCTTTCTGCCTTTCTAATTTTTTTGTTGTTTTAGTTTGAACTGCTACTTTGCTCTGTTTGGCATCTTCTGCTGAGTGTCGGCACAAAACCTCTTTGGACATAAAACATTAATTGGCTTTCTTAAAGGAAAATTCCTCTTTCTGTTTTTCTCCCTTTACCCTTGTCTTTCAGTTATGCCTGCCGCCACTTGCGGAGATATGTATATGTCTTGGACAAACTGTATTTCCCTCACTCTCACTGCTCTACGCTGCAGCATTGCTTCTCGACCCTCAGTGACAATGGAGAGGAACTTTTGTCTTTAACTTGTTCTCACATTCTCAGATCCTATGCTTCCAGGTTATTAACCTCTGCTCTGCATTTATTGCATGCTGCATGCTGTGTGTGACTGATCTTTGCATGCTTAAGTGAACAGATGTAAAACATGAAATGATCAAGGGGGTTATTTGTATCTTTAATATCATACAACTAATGGCATCCTAAATATGTGTCATAACAAGTGTGGTATAAATAGAGGACCTACGGTTGTTTTGTGGTACACAACATAGTGTCTGTCACCATAAGTCAAGCACAAGCTTTCATAAGTTGTGTGTAGCCTTTGGAAGCTTTAGATTTTTACATTAGATATAAATTATGTTAATATTCTTCCAAAACTTCATAATATTTAAAATACAAGGCTATGATATTCAAGCTACTGCATAATTAGTATTTGCTTTGCACTGCAGAGCTGGTATAGCGATGCATCTGTCTTAAATACAAGCCTGAGTCCTGTTGTTGCAGATATTCTCTACAGCAATGTTGGGTTAGGGAATGGAGATAGAGCCTTCTCTCTTTTCTTGCACCTTACTTCATTTCAGTTTCATGATGGCTCATAACCTGAGAGCTGACATTTTTTGACATATCGTCGTAGACTAGATTAAACATAATGGGGAGAGTAATGAATAGCCATCAATCCCAAACAACAATAGACAGTCACCATCTTTAGTCCAGAATTGTTAGATCATACATAAAAACAGTAAAATAGAAAGACATGTTTTAAAATCTCTACTAGGAAGGACAAAACAGAAGGTATTTTTTTAAAAATAATTCTAAACATAGTATTCTGTTGACTAGGTAGATAATTTAATGTATTATCCAAGATGCCAAGAGTTTTTAGGAAAACAAGGAAAAAATTGCATGACAAAATTGACCAGAACATGGAAAGAATCCAGAATGAAAATGCAGCTTCCCAGCAAAGCAAGCATACAATAGCAACAGACCACACAGTAAACATAAGTAAAACCAGCTTGATTATCAAGGGAAGAAGAAACTGTGGCATGCAAGTTGAAATAGCTCTGTTTGTATGAATTTTATAGTAGTCCATAATGATGGGGAATTATGCCAAAGAATCCTAACAGGCAATGAAAATCTAGCTATCCCAAAAGCAATCACCAGCTAATTAGGAAGAGAAGACACTATTTAAAAAAAATGTAAAGAATACAAAGGCATTGCTTAAAAGTAATAGTAATAATAATGAAGAAAAATTCACAGGCTAAATGTTATGCTGTGCTAGAGACTGAAATCCTATACACATAATGACATGGTTTAATATATAACTAACAAATGAATACACAGAATAGTTATATATCTGTATTATTAATAAATATATGTATTGTGGTAGTGCCCAATGACCCATTTTGGCTTGAGGCCCCTGACTATAGTTTATGAACTAAAATGCTAATTAATCTGCAGAACTCTAGAAAATCTATTAAAATGGATATTGTTGAGCCAAATTTTATTTAGTTGCATTAGTATTAATCCAGAATAACTGAAAACTTGTTCACCTTAGTCTCTAAGGATAGAACCAGAAGCAATGGGTTTAAACTGCAGCAAGGGAGGTCTAGGTTGGACATTAGGAAAAAGTTCCTAACTGTCAGGGTGGTTAAACACTGGAATAAATTGCCTAGGGAGGTTGTGGAATCTCCATCTCTGGAGATATTTAAGAGTAGGTTAGATAAATGTCTATCAGGGATGGTCTAGACAGTATTTGGTCCTGCCATGCGGGCAGGGGACTGGACTCGATGACCTCTCGAGGTCCCTTCCAGTCCTAGAATCTATGAATCTATGAATAAACACGCTTATACCCATTCTGTGTAACACTTGGGCTGCCCTGAACAGCAATTATGTCCCAGGTGGATACTTTTGATGCTCGTGTAAGTGAAGAACTAGTAACATCATTGGCTGGAGCCATGCATCAAATAGGCAGGTTCTGTGCATGCTCCTTTCAAAGGTTTTCCAAAGCACTTCAGTCCTGAATTCCTTTGTCTCTGCTCTTCTAAACTGGGGCTTCTCTTAAGACCATGCCAATTTGTATGTTGGTTTTATGATATGGACAAATACTAACATCCCCAAAGTCGTTTGTATTAGTAACAAAAGGGTCTGAACCCAGGTTTCTAGAGCAAAAGAAAAGAGCTCACTGATCACTATGGTACTTAGTCTCCACAGTAAAGCTGAAAATGAACCAAACCTCCATAAAGACATAAAGGTGGAAAGTGTTAAATAACTGTGTCAGGATTATTGAAGTACCACACAGCAAACTGCTTAGTTTCAAATTTTCTGGTCTTACATATTATATTTTCATGGGTCTCACTGACAACAGCACTGGAATTGATTCTTGACAGTGCCCCATCCTTGCTTATGCATGCATATATCATCATGATGCTAGCACTAATACTGAGCTATTGTTCTTGCCTGTCTATAGGAGCTCTGCCAGAGGGTTACAACTGGGAAATATCCAAGTGGAATCAGAGATTACTGCAGCAGTGGTTTAGGCAGAGTGGTGGGCAGTTCTGTCCCCACTTACTACAAAATGTGTTTGTTTTTTAATGCTTTGGGTATATTTATTAAGCGTTAGTTTTAAATTAAATGTAAGGAACCACTAAAAAACAAAAGAAATTAGTTTGTTCCACCTGGAGATAGAATTTCTCACCTCTAACCCCAAGCTACTACTGCAACTACTTAGTACCATAGGGATATTTCCAACTAAGATGCAGGGGCAGGAAGATTAGTTACGCTTGTGCTGGCAATTACGGTGATGGGTAGAAGAGTGGAACACACACCCAATAGAAAGTGCTCAGATAATACAGTGGTGTGGGGCAATATAAAAACCTATATAGAATAGAAAGAACCTTTCAGTCAGCACTCAGCACAATTGTAAAGCTCTTCTAAAATGGTGCAGTCAAAATGATCCAACACTGAGTGCTGGGATCATGAAAATCATCAGTGGTTCTATCCAGTAACTATACTTATGAATTACAGTGTGTTGGGAAGGCCAAAAAAATCTTGGTTTTGTTTACAAAATGTGTGCACTTTTTTCCCTTCCAAACATATGTTCTTGAAAATAAATAAATACAAAAAGTGACAACAGCTCAGCACTTAAAATAGCTTTACAATAACAAAGCATGTAATTATGGATAGTGGAAGGAAACAGCTTTGGTATTGGAATATTGTAAATAATGAATATATTTTTATAAACTATAGACTAACTTGATATTATTCTTTTATGAAATGTGACTTGTACACCAGTTGAGAGGTATCAGAATATATCAGCCCAACAAGTTTTGAGAACTTGGTTTTCAGTTTAAAAAGCTATCTTTTTACAAGACAAACTGGGGTTGTTAAAACCAAATACTTCAAATAAAGAACACGGCTCATGAAAATATTCAACTACCTTTTTTGTGCTAGCTATTCCTTTTTTATATGGATAATTAATGATTTGGGAATGGAAATACCAACCAGTGTATGTTGCTATTCTCAGCTAAAAGTAAAACTCTGTATAAATCTGTAGATAAAAAAATCAAATTCTGTGTGTTGGTATAAAAGGAGTTGGTGAAAAGCATCTAAAACGTAGGTGTTCTTACCAACAGTGTGGGTTCATGCACACATTCTGTACAAACATTACTGTAGTATTCGTTATCAATAACTTGATCCTATCTTAGAGGTTGCAAATATTATGTATACTCCAAAAATCAGAAGTGAGCACGGAAAACAATGAAGTACACCAGTTCATTAATGCTGAGCCCAGCAAAACTCCCACTGCGCTGTAGTACAGTTCCTGCTGCGCTACAGCACTGTGGTCCTCATTCCAGCAAAACTCCCACTGAAATATGTGGGACTTTTCCCTGAGTAAGGACAATAGACTCAGTCTCCAAAAACTGTACAAATAGTGTGTTAATCTTCTGAAGCCATGTATCTGCTCCTGTGAGGTGGTGTTCCCCTCCATAGCACCACATGGGATCAGGCATTTTATTTGCATATGTACTGTGAGGAGTAATACCATTTTAATTTTTAAAAAATGGAGGGGAGAGAGAGCATACGTCAGAGAAAAAAGGAGAGGGAGAAGGAAGGGCATCAGGAAACCTTTAGAGAGTTGACAGAGTTAAGAAAAATTAACACAGTTCATGTCTGCTCTTATTCATTGCAAGTTATATTTAATTTTTTTTAAATGTACTTTAGTTGGTGGCTGTTGAACACTATTTTCACATTTTGAGACAGGTGACTTGTAAAAGCTTCTGGTGACCTGTTGTTTCTTGGATCTGTAAACATGTTTTTACCACATTTGTTGAACAACAAACACTGGTTAAAATTAATGGGCTTTTAAAAGAAGAAAAGGTGGGATGGATGTATTTGGTTATCACTTGTATTGCCTGAGCACTATCAGCCTGTGGTATCTGGTCTCGAGGCACTTAAAAAGGAGAATGCAGTTTCGGCTCTGTATTAATGACCGTGTCACTCTGGTGACTTGTGGGGATACACATATTGGGGTTTTTATTATACCATACATTCGTGTAGAATAAATACTTGAAGCTGGGATCATAGTCTTTAGATTTGTTTGATACTGTCTTAATAATTCTGTTGTGGCTGTACTATTTATTGATTTCCATGGTATTTCTAACTCATAAAATGAAATGTATTATCCCACTTCAACCATTATGGTTTCCTTTTGGATTACATATTCATTGTGTGATGTTCTATTAGTCATGTATACTTCACTTTCTATTTCAAACCTCTTTGAGCTACAGTCAACCCTAGAGAATAACTCTAGAAAGTGAAACAGACTCCTTGATGTATGTATTAGCAAAAGGCAGCTAACAAGATAATGGTTTTGGGGATGCTAAACAAATTAAGGACAGTTTTATTTTCTGTGTGGGAGGAAGGGAGAGAGAGAAAACGAACAGGAAATAGGTTTTTGATGAGCCTGGTAAACTGAGTAAGCAAATTCATGAAGTAATAGAGCAGCAGATCTCAAACTGTGGGTTGGGACCCCAAAGTGGGTCACAATCCCATTTTAATAGGATTGTCTGGACTGGTGTTAGACTCGCTGGGGCTGAAGCAGAAGCAGAAGCCCAAGCCTCGCCACCATGGGGCTGAAGCTGAAGCCCAAGGGCTTCAGCCAGGGACAGCAGGGCTCAGGCTGCAGCTTCCGCCTGGCACGGAGGTAGTGGTGTGTAGTAATCTTTGTTGTCAGAAGAGGGTCACGGTGCAATGAAGTTTGAGAACCGCTGTAATAGAGCGAACGAAAAAATTACTGGGATTTATTTCAGTTGAGCTTTTGCTAGAGGAAGAAAAGGAATATGTTGTCAAAATTTTAGTCTTAGCTATTATGAATATTGTTTATAATTTTATTTTAGGTTTATATAACCATAGGAACCACACAGTAAGATTATGTAGGCCCTTTTTTTTGGAGGCAAGCCCCAGTCCTGCAGAGACTTAAGCATATGCTTAACTTTACAGATCTGGGAAGTCCTAGTGCCACTGAAGTCAGTGGGGATTATTCACTTCCATAAATTTAAGCCCGTGTGCAGTCATTGCAGTCTATGATTTGTATCAAGACAAAAAAAGACAGAGCCTTGTATTGTTGGAATTCAATCCCAATGTCTGATTAGAAGGAATTAAACAGAAGGAAAAGGCATAAAAACAATAACTTAAGATCATGGTAGGAATAAGAAGTCAGGTGTAAATTTTCAAAAGTGACTAGTGATTTTAGGTACCCAACTTGAGAATGCATCAGCACTCTGAACATCAAGTCCCTTTAAGTTATCAAGTTGGGCATCCAAAATCATTAGACACTTTGAAAAATGTAGATTTTTTTTAAGTGCAAAGTGCTCAATTAGGCAAGAAACTGAGCATTCACCTTTACTCCAGTGGGACTTGACTGAGAGTTGAGGGAGATCACACATTACAGGAGTGCGCAGCATTTTGCCGATCAAGCCATAAATGAGAAATAAACTAAGCTAATAACTTGGGCTCATAAGATTGTAGTAGCAGTGTTTCAGTTATAGTTGCAATGATGTGTGCATTTTAAGTTTCCATAAGCAAAATAATGGAGTGGCTGATACAGAACTAAACAGAGAATTAAGAGAGTACTATAATTAATGTCAATCAGCATGGGTTTATGGAAAATAGATCTTGTCAAACTATCTTTTTTGGATGAGGTTACAAGTTTGCTTGCTATAATAGACTTCTGTAAGGTATTTGACTTGGTACCACATAACATTCTTAACTATACAAAATTACAACCATACAAAGTGAACATTAGAGAGACCAAATGGGTGAGGTAATATCTTTTTTTGGACCAACTTCTGTTGGTGAGAAATACAAGCTTTCGAGCTTACACAGAGCTCTTCTTCAGATCATGTGTAGCTCAAAAGCTTGACTCTCTCACCATCAGAAGTTGGTCCAATAAAAGATACTCGCCAACCTTGTCTCTCTGATATCCTGGGACCAACACGGCTACACCAATACTGCCTACAAAATCAACATGGCACGTTAAATGATTACAAACTGGCTAACCGATCTCAAAATTTAATTGTAACAATAAATTGAGAATGATCACTGAGCAGTTGTGTTTCTAATGGAGTTCTACAAGGGTCAGTTCTTGTCCCTATACTATTTGATATTTTTATCAATGACCTGGAAGAAAGCCCGTGTGCAAGAAGAAAACATAAAATCATTACTGATCAAGTTTGTAGATGGTACAAAGTTTGGGGGAGTAGTAAATAACGAAGGTGACTGATTAATGACATAGACCTATCTGGATTGCTTGGTGTCACAGGGTCCACACATGCTTCCACCCTCTTGTGCCTGTGCCCTGTGTTAGCTGCTTAAATAAATAGTCCTCTCCTTCTTTGGTGCTTCACCCTTGTGTCTTTATTTACTGTGCAACAATGCAACCCCTCTTTGCTCCCCCAACAGTTATCCAAATATAGACCCTCCCCAGAGTCTGCTGACCCATAAGGGGTGGGGAGACAGAGATATAGCCCTCCTGTCTCTTCTCAGGCTAGCCTCCAGACTGAGCTTTCCTCAGGGCTTTTATAGCCCTCCCATCCTCAGCCCAGCTGCTGGCATTTAACTCCAGTCATTGCTGTGAGTCAGCCCCCATTAGGGCCTGCAGCTGGGTCCTCTGCTGGCTGCCCAAGCCCCTGCACTTGGCCTCCTTACCAAACAGCAGGGCTGAGCCAGCATTTTAGCAGGGCATTCAAGGGGGTTACCCCTGCCCTGCCACACTTGGTAAGCATGATGCAAGCAAACAATATGTATTTCGATATGGTCAATGTAAGGTCATGCATTTAGGAGCAAAGACTGCAGGCTATATACTTATAAAAATATAATAAATTAATGGAGATATCCCATCTCCTAGAACTGGAAGGGACCTTGAAAGGTCATCATGTCCAGCCCCCTGCCTTCACTAGCAGAACCAAGTACTGATTTTGCCCCAGATCCCCAAGTGGCCCCCTCAAGGATTGAACTCACAACTCTGGGTTTAGCAGGTCAATGCTCAAACCACTGAGCTATCCCTCCTCCCAAACTTACAGGATGGGGAACTCTATCCTGGGAAGCAATAACTGAAAAAGACTTGGGCGTCATGTAGGATAAACATGAGTTCCCTGGACGATGGTGTAGCTAAAAGGGCTAATGTGATCCTTGGATATATGAACAGGGGAATTTCACATAGGAGTAGAAAGGTTACATTATCTTTGTATTTGATACTGGTGCAACCACTGCTGGAGTACTGGGTCCAGTTCTGGTATCCACCCTTCAAGAAGAAGGTTGAAAAATTGGAGAGGGTTCAGAGAAGAGCCGTGAGAACGATTAAAGGATTGGAGAACATGCCTTAAAGCAGCGGTGTACAAACTTTTCCAGTCGCGCGCCTTCCCCCCTTACCATTAACAGAATCTGCGTCTCCCCCCTACCCCCATTAGTGCACAGCCAAGGCTTCCTCAGCAGCAGAGCTGGGGATGGGAGAGAAGCTGGTCTGGAGGCGGAGAGGAAATGAGGGCAGAGCTGGGCTGGAGATGGAGCAGGGGATGGAGTGGAACTAGAGCTGGGGGCAAAGCAGGGTTGGTGCTGGAGTGGGACTGGGGCTGGATCTGGCCTGGAGGCAGAGCAGGGCTGGAGCTGAATGGGCTTGGAGGTGGTGCATGTATTTTATATTATTCCTTTTTGTTTTATATATTATCTATAATTATAAAAGCACCTAGAGCTTTGGTAGAAGCTATTAAATACAAATATAAATCCAATTATTATTCTTTTGAAGGCTGTTCTGCTACATGTATGGTAGATAGTTTAGATTTGCAAGTTTGTTTAGTATTCAGAGTAGTTTGACATAGAAATTAGTCCAAATTACTAATGCAGTGAAGGGAGCATTGTGGTATTTGCATAAATTTTGCTGTCTGCTGTGCAGATTAATGTCTGAGTATGAGACATATTAGCATGGTCTAGAAACCAATATTTCTTGTATTCTCTGGGCAAAGGCTTTGCATCCTCTTGAGAATGCTATGGAGACCCATGATTGATGGGTTCATCTATGATGCCATGTGTTCCCCAGAGCAATGGGATTAGCATTCTCCATAGACCTATAAAGCATACACTTAGAGTGCTGCAGTATACATTTTATAATATTGTATCTGGGAAACTGCAGTTGCTGGCTTTATCATTATGCCTAGTTCTACCCTTTAGTTGTGTACCTGGGCTCCCATTGGCTTTAATGAGGACACCGTGTGATCTACAGAATAGAATTTTCCTCTTTGTAAATGGAGTAATTTCAGGTACAGAATATAGTAAATTTGGCGTTTTTTATTTGGTGGGTTTTTTTTTTTTTTTTTTGGTTGGTTGGTTTTTGAATAAGTAAAGATTAAAATGCTGAAATAAAATGTGAAGGAACAAAGAGCAAACCCTGCTTCCTCAGTGGAAATGAGGTTAATTTCCACACAAGCTGAAGACAATGTAAATTTAATTACTGTGCTCTTCGGGACCTGGGACTTTTTTTTTTAAAAAGAATGCCATGGTGGTTTTACAGATGGAAAAAACTTGCACAACTGCAAGTACGTTAGTAAGAATCATAAGACTGAACAAATCTGTATTGATTTTCCCAGCAGTTCTGAAGTTTGTATATATTTGTTGAAAGATTCCTTTTACTGACTTTTTAGAATATACATATTCCCATGGATTGTAACAAATAAAATGCTGCAGAGATAGTGTGTATATATATGGATTAGTAACTGTTCTCCTACTAGAAGGGTAATTTAAATTTAAAATATTTTACCTATTGTAAAGTCAACTCGTTCCTTTAATAGGATGCCCGTGAATGGATATTTGCTTGTATAGCATTTATAAATCTTGAGATTGATGAAATCTGTAAAGAAACTTCTTTTAGAAAAATTTTAGTCCCTGACTACACTAGGAATATGCATCCGACGAAGTGGGTATTCACCCATGAAAGCTTATGCTCCAATAGGTCTGTTAGTCTATAAGGTGCCACAGGACTCTTTGTCGCTTTTTACTAGAAATATGACCACCTTAAAGACCTTGGATACACCATGGTCTGACCTAGCTCTTGTTATAAAATAAGGTTAAGGTCCATCCTATGCCAAAGACGGAAATCTTGTTTGTAACCTGGCTAGCAGGCAGTCTTGTAATGAAGTTCTTTGACATGGTTGTGTTTGTAATATGGACAATGGTTATCTGCTGAAATTACCTGATCTTCATATTTTTGGGCTGAGTAAATGGAGGTTATTATTTCACTGGTCTCTTATGCTTTTTGTGTCTGTTTGGCTGTATTTTAGCAGGAAATCATTTGTATTAGCTTTAATTAGCTGTTTTCAATACCTTCGGAATCTAATATCAATCATAATACTAGTGTATGATGTATGCTTTTTATTTACTTGTTAGAATTGAAATCCACTTGAGTGAATATATTGTGGATTGGTCTTATAATGCATTCATCACTGATGCCCCATTTACATTGAAACTAATGCCAAGTAAAGGAATCTATTTGTTAAATGAATAAAAACCATTCATTTAACAACTGAACTAATAACTGGAGGTGCTTCATTTGTTTTTCAAAAGTTTAGCTCAGAGAGATGAGGTGGGTGAGGTAATATTTTTTATTTGACCAACTTCTGTTGGTGAACGAGACAAGCTTTGTGAGTTCATTTGAAAGAATAGCAATTGTCTGGTTTCAACCACACAGTTGTTATTGGGGCATGTAGTGCTCTGTATGAGGTACACCACATGATGTGATAGGCGTGCATAGGACCCGTGAGATACATCAGTGATATTTCCATCCTCTGATTACCTTGTCCAGACCTGAAGAAGAGCTCTGTGCAGCTCTAATGCTTGTCTGTTTCACCAACAGAAGTTGGTCCAATAAAAACTATTACCTCACCGACCTTGTCTCTCGAATATCTTGGAACCAACACGGCAACAGCAACACTGAAAACAACAAAGCTTAGAACAGTAAAACTTGGGAAATAATATTTTGATTGTGACTAATGAGCCAACAGAGGGAGTAGAAATTATTGTTTATAATGGGACCCTATGTAGATATTATCTTTCTTTCAGGTTTCAGAGTAGCAGCCGTGTTAGTCTGTATCCGCAAAAAGAACAGGAGTACTTGTGGCACCTTAGAGACTAACAAATTTATTAGCGCATAAGCTTTCGTGGACTACAGCCCACTTCTTCGGATGCATAACATATGCATATGCATCCGAAGAAGTAGGCTGTAGTCCACAAAAGCTTATGCTCTAATAAATTTGTTAGTCTCTAAGGTGCCACAAGTACTCCTATCTTTCTTTCAGTGATGCATTAAACAGTAGCTCAAAAACAAAAGGTACAGCTACAACATAGAGGACGTTCTCCATAAGATTATAATGACTTTAAAAGAGGTAAAATTTGGAGTCTAAGCTATTCTCATGTCTTTATATAAAGGGGTTGTTTTCTAATGGAATTATGATGGTGAAATACAAGCTGTAGAAAACCATTGTTTAAGGTGTGTTTCTATAATGTGTGGCCTTTATGGCCTGTATTTAATTCTGTAACTTTATTACATTTTTTAATTGAGGACAGTAATACACTTGGCATGTGAAAATGAGAGAGAAGAGGAATATTACTGTAATATAAGAGTACATAACTACCCACGTGTGACCCAGGTGTGCCTAGGGCAGCCCTCACTGGAAATGCCAAGGTCAGGGCAGGCTGCAAAAGGGAGAACACATACTCCCAAGACTAGTGGGTAACACTAAAGTTAATCTCCCCAACCAGTCACAAACTGTGCTTCTGATCCCCCCACACAGTTATCAAGAAGCAAGAAAGAAATCACACAGCCCCCTTTATTGCATTCCAGTTCTCTGGCTCCTAATCAGCATGTAGGTCCAGTACAGTGAGAAGTTTTTTAAATAACTCTGCTCACTATACAAAATGTTGTTCTGACCTCAAAGGGTCAGCCACATTACCAGGTCAGTAGAGGTTTGGATCTTACCCAAAATACCACGCTGCCAGCCAATCCTTTAGTCTCTAAAACTAAAGGTTTATTATAAAGAAAAAAGAGAGAACAAGAAGAGAGAGGTTAAATGGTAAAGCAGTCACATATATACAGAGACTTCAGAGGCCATATATCAGGTTCTTAGCAGTACTGGTGAGTTTGCTGGCTTGAAAGTCCCTCTGGATCACATCCACAGCTTGGATGGAAGTCCTCTGATCAGACTAGAGCTTCGTTTGTAGAAAGGTTACTCCAGAGGTAAGAAGCAGGAATGATGAAGACAGAATGAAGAAGATGCAGCCACCTTTTGCCATGCAGCTTCTATTTCCTTTGTTCCAAACACAAGCTGCCCGGCACGTGGCCTGGAAGCCTTAGCGTTCTATCCATAGGCAGACCCCTGCAGGCCTTGCTGAGTCAGAAGGTGTAGCCCCTGGCCTTTTCAATGGGTTCATTGTACAGTTGCTGTTCCGTGGTGGGCTATCAAGCAGGCAAGGCAGTGCTGATGCCAATCTGTCTGGGGGTGTCACCCAGATGCACAGCACAAGTTTGGAACTACAGACATACCATACATATAACTTACTATACACACACATATACAAGATTACCATACGTGGCAAATTATAACATTTTTGCAAATACCTTACACGGCATATCTGGCACAACTCATTGCTATTTTTACAATATTGGTATTCATAATATCCTAAAGTGTCCCCCAAATTCCATACAGTGTCACACCATGTTCATCCAATTTCTGGCCCACTAGGCTGTGTTTACATCTGCATGGCTTTTGTTTTGTGTTTAGCTGCTGCTCGGTTTATTATCATGTACTTCCTGAAAGGGGGATTGCATGAGAGCTCTGGGTCTCCACACACCAAATAAGCAATTACAAACAACGCTATAGTTCTTGAGTATTCCCATACTCAGAGATTTTACTAAATATTTTTAATTGGTTTGATAGATTAAAGTTAACTACTGTCCTTGAAAATTGGGGGAGGGAGGGAGAGAGAGAGTGTTTGTTTGGGAGGGAGAGGTTCTGTCCTTAGTCCCCTTCTCTTCTCTCTCTCATGGTTTCATTTATCTTCTCTGTTCCAGCAACTCTGTTTACCTTTCCTCCTCTGACCTTACCCCTTCCTTTCAACCTCTCACCTCTTCCTGGACATCCTAGCTCCTGTTTAAACTCAATTTGGGGAACTCTGAGCTCCTCCTCTTCCCTCCCAAACCTTCTCTTCTTCCTCTCTTCTCTGCTGTTGTTGCTCACACAACCATCTTCCCCATCACCCAGGCTCCAAACTTCAGTGTCATTTTTGATTTCTCCTCTTACCATCAGAGGAGGCAGGGAACTTTAGAGTATTATGTCCCCAGTCCAACAGCCTTATTCACACAGGAGTCCTTCTGCTGACATGCATTCAGCTGCAGGATTGGAGCCCTAATGTCACTGCCTGCCTGAATATTCAGTTAAACCTTTTCAAATCAAAATAAATGATTTATGTAACTAAATATATTTGTTAATCATTGCAGCTTTAATTACAAATAGGGACATGGCTAATAACAATACAGATCCAGTGCTAATATTGCCTTTCTGTATGGTTGCGCAGGTCTGTGAGGGTGCTAATGCAAGAGTTTAGTTCTGATGAGACCTTGGCCGGTTTACCCATTTTAATTATATTGATTTTCTTTATGCCAGAAAACCCATCTCCCACAAAGGTTTGTTTGTCTTGTCTGCCTCTTTCTTTATGTTATGTCTGATGGCAAACCACAAAATAAAAATGTATGCAAATTTTGCTGCAGTCTTTCCTGTCTTTCTTTTCATTTAGTATTTGTTGTAGGGCATTCCTTAGATTCAGAGATTTTTTTTTTTTAAGGCCAGAAGAGACCATAGTCATCATCTAATCTGATCTCTGGCAAAACAGAGGCCATAGAACTTCCCTGTTTGATCTAGGGCATATCTATTAGAAAAACATCCAGTCTTGATTAAAACATTTCCATTGATGGAGAATTCACCCCAACCCTTGGTAAGTTGTTCCAATGGTTAATTAGTCTCCCTGTTAAAATTAGCACCCTATTTCCACTCGGTCTAGCTTCAACTTCCAGACGTTAAATGTTAGTATATGTTTAGCTGATAGATTATCAAATTTCTGTTCCTCGTGGAGATACTTATAGGCTGTGATCAAGTCACCCCTTAACTTTCTCTTGGATAAGCTAAATAGACTGAACTCCTTGAGGCCTATCACTGTATTGCACATTTTCCACTCCATTAATCACTCCTGTGGCTCTTCTTTGAACCCTCTTCAGTTTTTCAGCATTCTCCTTGAAGTCTGATACTAGAACTGGACACAGTATTTTAGTAGTGGTTGTACAATTAAAATGGTTATTGTTTGCATGTATCCCTCTTACAAAGCGATCAAGATTGTTCTATATCAGTGACCTATGCTTGTCATTATTTGCCACTTTCCAATCTTTGTTCCACTGTAAATTTTATCAGTAATGATTTTCGTTTTTTTCTAGATCATTGATAAAAATATTAAATAGTATAATGCCAAGAATTGATCTCTGTGATTGACCAATAGAAACATACCTACTTGATCTTGATTCTCCATTTACAATTACATTTTGAGGCCTATCGGTTAGCCAGTATTTAATCCATTTAGTGTATGGCATGTTGAGTTTCTGTGGTTCTAATTTCTTAATCAAAATGTCATGTGGAACCAAGCCAAATGTTTTACAGAAGTCTTAGGTATATTACATCAGAAATGTATATTATATTAAGTGTCTAACTTTAGTAGCTGCTTTTTAACATCCTCATTAGTTACTGTTGTAATGGAAAGTATTTCATCATAAGATATAAATACATCATCTATTTTTTACCAAATACAGAACTGAAATATTTATTGACCACTTCTACCTTTTCTGCGTTATTATTGATTTTTCTACCATTTCTAGTGTGGGACCAATATCATTATTAGGACTTGTTTGTTCTTTATATACTTTAAAAACTCTTTATTTTCTTTAGCTCTGTTAGCCACTGATTTCTGCTTGTGTTCTTTTGCTTCCTTTATCAATATTCTGTAATTCCTAGCGTCTAATTTATATTCATTGCTATCAACTTTCCCTTTTTTTCTGTTTGTTATATATTTTTTAAAAATAGCTGTTTTCACATCCCTTCTAAGACAGGTTGTTGCTTCCCTTCTTTCTTAATTGTGGTATTGGGTGTCTAGTAAAATGTTTTTAAACAGTTTTCAGTTATCATTGACAGTTGTCTTTTAAAATACTTTAGCCCAGCTGATCTGGTTCATTATTGTTTTAATCCTTTTGAAATTCATCCTTTAAAAGCACCATATATATATTTTACTGGTTTGGACTTTACATTTTTATACATAAAATAATCAAGTCATGATCACTTGCAGCTAGGTAAAAACCACTAATTTTTAGTTCTGCTAGAAAGAGGAATTGATCTGTTAAGATCAGGTCTAATATACAGTTCCCTCATGTTGGATTCAACACTTTCTGAGTTAGGAAATTGTCAAATAATTTTTAGGAATTCTAAGGACGCTTTAGTACTCCCCCCCCCCCCCCCCACATGTTATAGCAGGGGTCTCAAACACGCGGCTTGCGGGCCGGGGCTCTTGTGTGTGGCCCGCCAAGCTCTCCGCAACCCCTGCCCCTCTGCCTACCCGTGGGATTGCCTCCTGATGCTGCAAGCACCGCGCTGCTCTCTGAAGCAGCGGCAGCACGCCCCTTGGGGCCAGGGGGAGGGGAAAGGAGGCAGAGGGATCCGGCATTGCCTCCTTCCAGGCACTGCCCCCCACAGCACCCATTGGCTGGAAACAGAGAACCGCAGCCAATGGGAGCTTCGTGGGAGGTACCTAGACGAGCGGCAAGAGCCGCACAAGCAGGGTAGCCTGAGCCCCTCCCCTTCCCCCTCGGGCTGCGGGGACACGGTTCCAGCTGCTTCCTGGAACGGAGCAGCATGGAGTCAGGGCCAAGGCAGGCAGGGAGCCTGCCCTGGCCCCAGTGAGCGCCGCTGCCACCCCGGAGCCACTCTAGGTAAGTGGCACCAGGCTGGAGCTCACACCCTGAACCCCTCCTGCACCCCCAACTCCCTGCCCTGAGCCCCCTGCCACATCCCACACCCCAACTCCATGCCCTGAGCCCCCTGCCACATCCCACACCCCTCCTGCACCCCCAATTCCCTGCCCTGAGCCCCCTGCCACATCCCACACCCCTCCTCATAGACTCATAGACTTTAAGGTCAGAAGGGACCATTATGATCATCTAGTCTGACCTCCCGCATGATGCAGGCCACAAAAGCTGACCCACCCACTTTCCCTTAACTCAGCTGTTGAAGTCTCCAGATCGTGATTTAAAGACTTCAAGTCTCAGAGAATCCTCCAGCTAGCGACCCCTGCCCCATGCTGCGGAGGAAGGCGAAAAACCTCCAGGGCCTCTGCCAATCTACTCTGGAGGAAAATTCCTTCCCGACTCCAAATATGGCAATCAGTAGAACCCCAAGCATGCAGGCAAGATTTTCCAGCCAAACCCTCATTGACCATTGATACTATTTACCAGCGATGGCACATTATTGACTAATTGACTAAAATCACGTTATCCCATCAAACCATTCCCTCCATAAACTTATCTAGCTTAATCTTAAAGCCAGAGAGGTCCTTCGCCCCCACTGTTTCCCTCGGAAGGCTGTTCCAAAATTTCACCCCTCTGATGGTTAGAAACCTTCGTCTAATTTCAAGCCTAAACTTCCCCACAGTCAGTTTATATCCATTCGTTCTCGTGTCCACATTAGTACTGAGCTGAAATAATTCCTCTCCCTCCCTGGTATTTATCCCTCTGATACATTTAAAGAAAGCAATCATATTCCCCCTCAGCCTTCTTTTGGTTAGGGTAAACAAACCGAGCTCCTCGAGTCTCCTTTCATACGACAGGTTTTCCATTCCTCGGATCATCCTAGTGGCCCTTCTCTGTACCTGTTCCAGTTTGAGTTCATCCTTTTTAAACATGGGAGACCAGAACTGCACACAGTACTCCAAATGGGGTCTCACCAGTGCCTTGTATAATGGAAGCAGCACCTCCTTATCCCTACTAGATATACCTCGCCTAATGCATCCCAAGACCGCATTGGCTTTTTTCACGGCCACGACACATTGCTGACTCATAGTCATCCTGCGGTCAACCAGGACTCTGAGGTCCTTCTCCTCCTCTGTTACTTCCAACCGATGCATCCCCAGCTTATAACTGAAATTCTTGTTAGTCATCCCTAAATGCATCACCTTACACTTTTCACTATTAAATTTCATCCTATTACTATTACTCCAATTTACGAGGTCATCCAAGTCTCCCTGCAGGATATCCCGATCCGTCTCCGAATTGGCAATACCTCCCAACTTTGTGTCATCCGCAAACTTTATCAGCCCACTCCTACATTTGGTTCCGAGGTCAGTAATAAATAGATTAAATAAAATCGGACCCAAAACCGAACCTTGAGGAACTCCACTGGTGACCTCCCTCCTACCTGACCGTTCACCTTTCAGTATGACCCGCTGCAGTCTCCCCTTTAACCAGTTCTTTATCCACCTCTGGATTTTCATATCGATCCCCATCTTTTCCAATTTTAACCAATAATTCCTCGTGCGGTACCGTATCAAACGCTTTACTGAAATCGAGGTATATTAGATCCACCGCATTTCCTTTATCTAAAAAGTCTGTTACTTTCTCAAAAAAGGAGATCAGGTTGGTTTGGCACGATCTGCCTTTCGTAAAACCATGTTGTAATTTGTCCCAATTGCCATTGACCTCAAGGTCCTTAACTACTTTCTCCTTCAAAATTTTTTCCAAGACCTTGCATACTACAGATGTTAAACTAACAGGCCTGTAGTTACCCGGGTCACTTTTTTTCCCTTTCTTGAAAATAGGAACCACATTAGCTATTTTCCAGTCCAACGGTACCACTCCCGAGTTTACAGATTCATTAAAAATTATCGCTAACAGGCTTGCAATTTCTTGTGCCAGTTCCTTCAATAGTCTCGGATGGAGATCATCCGGTCCGCCCGATTTAGTCCCATTAAGCTGTTCAACTTTGGCTTCTACCTCGGATATGGTAATGTCAATCCCTCCTCCTATTCCCCTCTGTCATGCTGCCACTATTCCTAAGCCCTTCATTAGCCTCATTAAAGACAGATGCAAAATATTCGTTTAGATATTGTGCCATGCCTAGATTATCCTTAATCTCCACTCCATCTACAGTCTTCAGCAGTCCCAACCTGCACCCCCAACTCCCTGCCCTGAGCCCCCTGCCACATCCCGCACCCCCAACTCCCTGCCCTGAGCCCCCTGTCACATCCCACACCCCTCCTGCACTCCCTGCCCTGAGCCACCTGCTGCACCCTGCACCAACCCCCTGCCATACCCCTCTTGTACCCCACACACTAACTCCCTGCCCTGAGCACCTTGCACACCTCCTGCACCTCAACTCCCTGCCCTCAGCCCCTGCTGCACCCTGCATCCTTTCTGCACCCCCTGGGGGCAGCGTTGGGGTGGGGACTTCAGGGAAGGGATTGGAAATAGGGGTGGGAAGAGGTGGGGTAGGGGCGTGGCCTAATTGGAAGGGGTGGAGTGGGGGCGGGGCAAGAGGCAGCGGGGGGTGGGAGGGTTCAGTGATGCTGCCCTCGGGCCAATGCACTAGTCCTCATGCGGCCCTTGGGGTCATCTGAGTTTGAGACCCCTGCGTTATAGATATATGCTTAAGAAGTTGCTTTTCCTGTTCTCTAGTGTGATTTTGGAGGTCCATTGATTCATTAAAACATTGATCCATAAGCATGCTTATGAAAGGATGTGGTAAGGAGGTCCCTATGTATTTGAGCTTTAACTGTTTTAAACTTGAGTACATTGTTAATATATAAATTACATATCACAGAAAGTAATGATGGAAAACCCTACACTATCATCATCTCATTTAGTCTATCCACCCTGACTATGAAGGATTTTTTCCTACTATATATTTTTCCATTGTTGTGTCCAGTCTAGTCTTAAATAGGCAGAAGTAGAAGTGTGATTAAGGCATATGAATGGGAATTAGGAGACCTTTTTGTGACTCTGCCACAGATAAATGGGAATAACAATACTACCTTTAGGTGGTGCTCTGAGGCTAAATTAATATTTTACCAGTTGCTGTCAGATGCTCAGAGAGAGGCTGCTACATAAAGTGCAAATTATTATTCTAATTTATTAAGTGTCTAGAGTGATGAGGCTTCCCCACACTTCCCCATTCCCACTGTTTCACACTTCTTGAGACGTAAGTGTTCGGTAGTTATTCCTGATATTCAGCCTACATTTTCCTTCGCCTAATTTCATCACATCCCAGGAATTCTGTGAAATTAATAGTTAGCTCACCTTATCACACACACCCACCAATGCTTCAGAAGTAGAAATTGGTAGGGGAGGTTTCAGTAGCTAATCTCCTAATTAAATTATCCGAGATTTTAAATTTTAGGAAGAAAAGGGAAAATCAGGCAAGAAGAGGGAATTCTCTCTCTAATTCTGCTGTTCCTTCCCCTCTCCTCACTCATCCTCCTCTATTTTCCTGGCGGGGGATTCATTTTGCCATATGTTCTCCACTTCTGTGCAGGAGGATTAATATTGTGTATGTTTTCATTTCCACATGTTGAAGAAATACATTACCCAGAATCCTGCTGCTTTATTCTGTGTTTTGTATTTAAATTCCCTTTGCAGCCAAAGCAGCTCGTTGGGTTTTCCCAAAAAAGCTACTTGTGGTGGAAGTTCCTCTTCCTTCCAGAGCTGTTTTCTTCCTCTTCATGAAATGAACTGTACCTTCCAAAATAGACGGAGACACTTTGTTTAATCTGCACTTGGACTCACCGCACTAGGCACCTCTAGATCAGTTTTAACAAATGATGCTGTCTGCGCAGCACTAGATGGTGCTGACGACACTACTGAATTAGCAGTATTAATGACTGCAGAAGTAACACTGCATCCTTCTTCGAGAGATGTCCCTGTGGGTGCTCCACTCCTGGTGTTGGTGCGTCCCTGCGCCTTTGCTCGGAGATTTTTTGCAGCAGTACTCGTACCGGCCACGCATGCGCAGAGGCTGCCCCCCGCTGTGAGTCTAGATTAATAGTACGTATGCGTGGCCAGTCTCCTCAGTTCCTTCTCTACCGTCCCCGGCCTGAGACGGAGCTCAGCAGACTCGTTAGGAAATCCCTCACTCTTGTTACAATTACCCTTCTAGTAGTTAGTTTGTTGTTAGTTCGTTGTTAGTTTAGTTAATTACCTCTTTATCTGTTACAAAAAAAAAAGAAGAAAAAAAAGTGGTTTCTGTCAGCCGCAGCCGCTTCGGCCATGCCTGGCTCCACAGGCTTCAAGCGCTGTTCTACATGTAAGGAGGCTATCCCGCTGTCAGATGGCCACTCACAGTGTATAAAATGTTTGGGGGAAGCCCACATTCCTCAAAAATGTGCCCACTGCAGCAAACTTAGTTCCAGGGCACGGAAGGACAGGGAGCTTTGACTTAAACTGCTCCTCCTGCAAAAGTCCGTCGGGTCAGTTTCAGACCCAGGCGCTGAATCCGGCTCCGCTGCCCGCCACAGCCCTTCCCCCCCCCCCCGTCTCAAAAAAACTGAAAATCTACAAAGAAAGGGCAGTCTTCTTCACCAAAGAAGGTTATGAGGCACAAGCTTTCTTCAGGCAGATCAACAGTCTCCCTGCCGGTATTTCCTCGCCTCAGCAGCTTTGATGAGCCGGGCTCCTCAGGAACCGCGCGAAAGCCGCCTGAGGCTGCGGCGGCGGTGCGAGGCTCCGGTGCCGAGGCTTCAGGCTTTCAGTTGCCTGCCTCTCTTATGGCACCGTTCGGCACTGCGATGGACGCGGATCCGACATTTCACAACATGCCTGATCCCCTGCAGGCTAATGTTGCCCGCCTGGCACCGACCGCGGCACCGACAACCACGGAGCAGACTGACAGGGAGATCACAAGCAAAACGCCTGCTCAGAGGAATGTTCTCTCACGGCAACTTCCCCCTGCACAGCTTTCACCTGACGCAGGAGCCTCACCATTTCAATTTACTCAGACAGCAGATCTATTGGTATCACCTAGCCTGCAGTCTCCCCTGATGAATGCCTGTTTTTCTCCAATGCCTGAGTCAGGATCTGAACAGCCTTCCTCCAGTGAGGAGGAAACTGATCCACAGGAAGTTTTTTCTCCATATCAAGACTCCCACTCCCAGACCCCAGTCAATAGAGGTTATAGAAAAACTACCTCATCCTATTCTCAGGATCCTGCCCCCTGTGGGGTGAACCCCTGGATGGCACCACATGTGCCCTACCCACCACCATGGCAATATTGGACACCATGGGCATCGTACCCTCGAACACGTGCGCTACGACAATTCGACCAGGCGCAACACCGGTCTGGTGCCACCACCTGACGAATCTGCCAGTGACACAAGACACCTGGCAGCACCGTCACACTTCCAGGATAAACCTATTCCAGCAGAGCCGGAGGTAACGCCTGAAGAAGCCTTACTTCCCCTTCCTCCCAACACCGTCGGATGACTACGCAAAATTCCAAGACCTCTTCAAAAGAGTTGCCAGTGACTTGAGAATTAACTTGGAGGAAGTCACTGAACAACAGCATGAGCTAACGGACATCCTACAGCCCTCTTCTTCCTCTAGGGTGGCATTACCAATCAACGTAGCCCTTTTAGAACCCGCTAAGTCCATCTGGCAGACTTCAGCTACAAGCTTACCTACCTGTAAACAAGCGGACAGGAAGTACTTTATCCCTTCAAAGGGCTCTGAATTCCTTTTTACCCACCTAGCGCCAAACTCACTGATGGTAGACGCAGCGAACCAAGGGCCAAATAACAGTATTCCCGGTCCACCCCAGCCAACCAGGACAGTAAACGCTTGGACCTCTTGGGTCGTAAAGTATATCCATCCTCAACCCTACAATTTCGTATAGCTAATTATACTGCAGTCCTTGCAAAATATGATCACAAAAACTATAATAAATTCATGGATGTTATTGACGACATTCCAGAACAGAAGAAACAAGAATTCACAGCTCTGGTTTCCGAGGGACAAATCATATCACGTACAACCCTTCAAGTGGCCCTCAATGTAGCCAACACTGCAGCGAGATCAACCGCCACAGCAGTGGTCATGCGACGGGCTTCATGGCTCTCCTCCTCTTTCTTTCCTTGAGAAGATCAGAGCACCATTGAACATCTTCCCTTTGACGGTGAAAAACTTTTTGCTTCTACCACGAACAACCTGCTTCATTCAATGAAGGACTCAAGGGCAACCTTCCGGTCCTTACGTCTCCAGGCACCTATGACCAGAAGACGGCAATATAGATACCAACCGTACCAACGTCCACGCTATCCCGCATTTACACAACACTCCCATAGACCACAGGAGGAACAACAACAACGTCAAAGACCAAGATTCTAATGTTGTCGTCCCAATTCTGCAGGGGCGCCTCAACCCCCTCCAACTAATAGGCAGATTTGAAGCCCTGGTCAAGGGTTTAGAAAACAGCGTTCCCACTTCAGCCAACACACCTATCTTTGGACACCGCCTACGACCATTCTCCCACCAATGGCACAACATTACCTCCGACAAGTGGGTCATAGAGGTAGTTACAATTGGATACGCCATCCCCGTCCTCTCCTTGCCTCCCACCCACCCACCCTCCCCGTCCCTCTTCAGGGACCCCTCTCATGAGCAGCTACTCCTCCAAGAAGTGCAACGTCTCCTTCAACTGGGAGCAGTAGAAATTGTGCCAGAATGACACAAAGGGAAGGGTTTTTACTCCCATTATTTCTTAACAGAAAAGAAAAATGGGGGATGGCGACCAATCCTCGACCTCAGGCGTCTCAACAAATTTGTCAAAAAGCAAAAGTTCAAGATGGTTACTCTCACCACCATAATCCCAGCGCTGGAACAGGGCGATTGGTTTTCATCCCTCGACCTACAAGACACCTATTTTCATGTGACTATACACCCGGCCCAAAGACGATTCCTACGTTTTACTCTTGGCTCAACCCATTTTGAATACAGGATTCTCCCCTTCGGACTGTCCACGGCCCCCCATGTTTTTTCCAAGATCCTAGCCGTAGTTACTGCCTACCTCAGGAAACAAGGGGTCGTAATATTTCCATATCTAGACGATTGCCTCCTCAAAGCTTCAATGTTCAACAAAGCTCTCTAATCCACGCGGCTTACCGTCAATTGTTTCCTGTCTCTAGGCCTCCAAATAAACAAAAACAAATCCACATTATGCCCCACCCAACAGCTGCAGTTCATAGGAGCATGCTTCGACTCCCGGACGGGATTGACATCTCTCCCACCCGACCGCTTCAACTCCATAAGCCAAATGGCCACAAAAATTCGCAGGTGACTGTCTGAGACTGCCTACAAATACTAGGTCACATGGCCTCGTGCACTTTTGTCGTCCAAAATGCATGCCTCTACATGAGGTGCTTCCAAGCGTGGTTGGCCACGGTTTACAGACCGAATGTGCACTCTCTAAACATACTTGTCCAAGTCAAAGATTCTCTATACTGGTGGACAGTTCACTCCAACCTCTGCTCTGGAGTCCCTTTTCTTCAACAGGCTCCATCCCTCATACTGACTACCGATGCATCTCTGACAGGCTGGGGTGCACACATGTCTCACCACACAGTCCAGGGGCTATGGTCTTCAACCGAGACCTCCCTGCACATAAATGTCCTAGAACTTCGAGCTATTCGCAATGCGTGCCGTCACTTCCTGCCATTAATCAAGAATCATCACGTACACATAATGACAGACAATATTGCATGCATGTTTTATGTAAACAGGCAGGGAGGAGCTCGGATCCCATTCGCTGTGAACAGAGGCTATGAAGCTCTGGAATTGGTGCATTGTGAACAACATCGGGGTATCGGCTGCCTATCTTCCCAGAGTAATGAACACCACAGCGGACGAACTAAGCAGACGCTTCCCATGGGACCATGAATGGGAGATAGACAAGAAAAACATTCACAGCGTATTCCGCATTTGGGGTTACCCAACCATAGACCTTTTTGCAACTACAAAAAACAAGAAATGTCCCAATTTTTGCTCCAGAGCAGGACTGGGCAAACATTCCCTGGGAGACACATTCATGATCCTATGGCACCGAAACTTACTCTATGCGTTTCCCCCGATACCGGTTCTTAACAGGGTCCTGATAAAAATACGAACAGACCGGTGATCCTAATTGCCCCGTCGTGGCCCAGACAACTGTGGTTTCCGTTCCTCACCAGAATGTCGATTCGACCACCAATCTCCTTGCCTCTCATCCCGAACCTCCTATCACAACAACACGGCCGCTTTCTCCACCCCAACCTGTCCATGCTTCACCTCAAAGCCTGGTTCCTACATGGTTCTCCCAAAGCGAACTAGATTGCTCTGAAAAAGTTCAAAGAGTGCTCCTACATAGCAGAACACAATCTACTCGCACCACCTATTCACACATTGGTGTTCAGCTAAACAACTTTGTCCCACGTCAGTATCTCTCTCGCTCATACTTTACTATCTCTTGGACCTTTCAGCTCCATCAGGGTCCATTTAGCTGCTATTACAACTTTTCATGACAAAATTGATGATACTTCCGTCTTTGCTCATCCTATCACCAAGTGTTTCCTCAAGGGACTCCAAACCCTATACCCGGACATTAAACCACCTACCACCCCACGGGACCTTCGTCTAGTACTATCTTGCCTAACTCAACAACCATTTGAACCCCTAGCCACGTGCTCCCTTTTACACCTTTCGATGAAAACAGTATTTTTAGTGGCAATTACCTCTGCCAGAAGGGCAGGAGAAATAGCAGCTCTTATGGCAGACCCACCATATACGCTATTTTTCAAAGACAAGGTTACCCTCAGATTACACCCCAAATTTCTTCCAAAGGTGCACTCGTCATTCCACATTAATGAACCGATACACCTACCAACCTTTTTTCCTAAACCACATGCAAACTCGTTCGAAGCCTCAATGCATACACTAGATGTACGCAGGGCCTTGTCCTTCTATTTGGATAGAACCAAACCTTTTAGGAATTCTTCTAGACTTTTTGTCTCCATCGCGGAGCGCTCCAAAGGTACGCCTATTTCTACCCAGAGACTTTCAAACTGGATTTCTCAATGCATCCGGTTGTGCTATCAGATGAAGAAAGTTACACCTCCAGACGGCATCAGAACACACTCCACTAGATCCCTGGCTGCCTCGGTAGCATTCTTACACAAAGTTCCCCTGGCTGATATCTGTAAAGCAGCCACCTGGTCTTCTGAACACACATTTGTTAAACACTATGCCCTTACTCAAGGCCCTCTATATGATATACGCTTGGGCAGGGCTGAACTATTACGGCATTCCTATCAGATCCAAAGTCCCTACCTCCTTAAGACACATGGCCTTTAAGTCACCTGGAGCGGAGCACCCACAGGGACATCTCTTGAAGAAGAAGAGGAGGTTACTCACCCTGTGCAGTAACTGACGTTCTTCGAGATGAGTGTCCCTGTGGGTGCTCCACTACCCACCCTCCTCCCTTCTACTTCGGAGTTGGGGTAGCCTCCATTGTAGAGAAGGAACTGAGGAGACTGGCCACGCATGCGTACTATTAACCTAGACTCACAGCCGGGGGCAGCCTCTGCGCATGCGTGGCCGGTATGAGTACTGCTGCAAAAAATCTCCGAGCAAAGGTGCAGGGACGCACCAACACCTGGAGTGGAGCACCCACAGGGACACTCATCTTGAAGAACGTCAGTTACTGCACAGGGTGAGTAACCTCCTCTTCCCCAGTGCAGATAAACAACCAGTTTTCAAAGCCAAGCTTTAGACAAGCTGAAAATCTGTCCTCAAATGAGCAATTTGTTGTATAAATACAGCACCTGGATTTGGGAAGGGAAAGGGATAATAATATTTAGATAATATATATATACCTATTTCCTAGAACTGGAAGGGACCCTGAAGGGTCATTGAGTCCAGCCCCCTGCCTTCACTAGCAGGACCAAGTACTGATTTTTGCCCCAGATCCCTAAGTGGCCCCCTCAAGGATTGAACTCACAATCCTGAGTTTAGCAGGCCAATGCTCAAACCACTGAGCTATCGCTCCCCATACACTGTGCTGCTGTGTATGCCATTATCCTAGATGATTTTATTTTTGTTTTCTTATTCACTTTCAGTAGTCTTGTAGACTGAGGATCTGTTCCAAGTGTTTCCAATTGTAAAGGTTGTAGATCGGTGGGAGACTGATATGAGGCCTAAGCAGGTATATATCTTGATAAAAGACTGCAGATGGATCCACTTGAGGGGAAAAAGAGGATGAGAGATTCCAGAGGTTAGGAAAGTAGTTGCTTTCTTCTGTACTTTTCTCTGGGATGCAGATTTTCACTGCCTTCAGATCTATTGAATTATTCTTAAAGCTGTAGGTATTGATCACCACCTATAATTATCACAAAGGATTAGTACTTCTTAATCTTATTTACCGCTATTTGTATATCAGACAATTGAGAGAGGTGTGGTTCAGTGATTGTTTCATCCTGGGGCTTGGACTCAGGAAGCCATATTTCTAACATCAGCTCTGATCCTGATTCCCTCTGGTCTTGGGCATGTTACTTCATTATTCTGCTTCAGTTTCTCCATCTGTAACGTAGGGTGGACAATATATAGCTATCATAAAGGTAGTTGTGAGAATTAATGACTGATAAGGAATTTGAATATAAAGTGTTATAGAAATCAAGCTATTAATACTATTCCTAAAATGACACAGTCTGAAGAGATGTTGGGAATTGATAGGACATTGAATTGGCTCTTAAGAGAAAAGGTAAGGTGTGGGTTTGAAAAACTAATTCATTCCTCTCGACTCCCTCAGAAGAGTATTGCAAAAATCTCTTGCCTTTTGCTGAGGTTCTTGGATAACCATAAAGAATCAGGATATTGTTAGTGTGAGGCTATATTGTTAGTGTAAAAGATCCTGACTTTATTTTAAGCAAGTAAAGAACAAAGAACACTTGCTCAAACAAAGAAGACTTGCTCAAACTCTGATCAACACTTTTGCAGAGAGAGAAAAGTTTTTGAGTTCTCTCTGCTCTTCAAAGCACTAAACCTCAGTCTCTCAGATCCCCAAAAGATTCTGTATCTATAGTATATTAACCCAGGAATAATCTGCCTCTTGCATACTATTTTATGAAACTGGCTATAGAAATGTATATATTTGTTTATATAATGTAACACTTGAACAGAGTAGGCTCTGCCAATGCTAACACCACCACTTCATTGTTAGTGGGTGTCACTAGCTTTTATTTACCCTGTTTTGTGTTGTTGATTTTATACTCACTAATAAATAACTAAATAATATTAGTGATTTTTGTGAAATCTTATACCAGCTCTAAATCCTTATAAATGCTCTGAAAATGAGCCAGCAGGAACTGATAAAAGAATGTACAACAGCAGACCTCTTCTACTAATGGCAAATCATGTCACCTCTTGGATATAGTCGACTGCACCAAGAAAAAAAGCTTTTTACAAGTATGACCATCCAGAGTTCTGAGTGCATGTAGAAGAATTATATAATAAAACATACAAATTAGGACACAAACCAATCCGAACTCTCCATAAAACGCACTCCATCCACAATTCCAGAAAAACATGGGGAGTGGCAGGGGAATATATGAGCTTAACAAATTCAGGTTTTGATGAACCAGTGTGAAGAAGCAGGTTCCAAAACTGAGGTGGATTCTCTGGAAATGCTCTCTGCAATCAATCTAGCTTATATTATGCCTATTACCATACTATCTGAGTGCTTTATTACCCATTCCCCTCCCTTTTAAATCCAGGAGTCCGTAGTTTAAGCAACTGAGAATATTTCAACAGTTATGATATCACACAATTATAGAGCTATTGTCATTGCAAATTGAAAGCACTGCAGTCTCAGATTGTGTCACTGTATATTCTGATTGTCTCACAAGCATGTTGAACAGGAGGAGCCCAGTGGTACCCTCCAAAAGAGGGATTCTTGGGGCAGTACTACCATGTGGATTCTTTCAGAGATAAAAGAATGGAGCTACTCTATGCTTGCCAAGAACTACAGCCTTGTGGTCACTGGTATCAAAGGCAACTGAGAGATCTCAAAGAATCTGCATGGACATTTGATTACCTCAAACAGGCTATAATTGACTAGTGAGACCAGTGTTGTCTGTGAGCAGAGCCGGCTCCAGGCACCAGCTTAACAAGCAGGTGCTTGGGGCGGCCAAGGAAGAGGGGCGGCACCTGCGGCAATTTGGGGGCGGCAGGTCCCTCACTCCCTCTAGGAGCGAAGGACCTGCCACTGAACTGCCACCGCCAATCGTGGCTTTTTTTTTTTTTTTTTGGCTTGGGGCGGCAGAAATGCTGGAGCCGGCCCTGTCTGTGAGCCATATCCAGAACTAAAACATGGTTGACTTTCAAGCCCCTTGACCTTGCTGTGGTGGCACGTCGCACTTTCAGAATGGTTATAGCCATCAAAGAGAAGCAAAAGTGTCTGTAGTTTGTCTCTGTAATATATTATATGGGGAGATTGAAAATAGAAGTGGTGAATGGATTTGAGGGTAAAAGTAGTAAGCTAACTGCCTGAGAGACATAGAAAAGTTAGAAATTATAATAAACAGGTTGGGGAGCTTCATAAAGCAGGGATCCAGACAGTAATAAATTGTATGGTTTGTGAGTCAGTAAATGTATGGTATAAGTAGGGCAATATAACATTTGTCAAGGCCAGAAGCTGAACACTTCAAGGCTGTACACAGCTCTGCTCCTGCATTCTTCTAGGCCAAGATTTTCAAAAGTGACTAGCAATTTTGGAGGTCTGCATTTTTTGGATACTCAACTCGAGGCACCCTATAGGGGTTCCGATTGTCAGAAAGTGCTGAGCACTAACCCTAGTCTTTCATTTCCTACTGCTATCAACGTCAGGGCCTTCCCTCTGCCTTCACCTTCAGTTTACGTCCTCCTACATTTACTGCCATGCTTCCTTACATAACTGCCCTGTATACCTGGAATGACCTCTCTCATCCACATCATTCAGGCTACTTTCCTCCTTCATATCCCTCCATCAAACACTGTGGTGCGTATGTTAAACAGATGATTTCTTGGCTTTCTGTTGTGCAACACTATTCCTTGCTTTTCCACTTCCTTGACTACATCCTGTCTCCCTATGCCTTGCTTCCCTTAAGCTGGGTCTACACTACCCGCCTGAATTGGCGGGTAGAAATCGACCTCTCGGGGATCGATTTATCACATCCCGTTGGGACGCGACAATCGATCCCCGAATCAACGCTCTTACTCCACCAGCGGAGGTGGGAGTAAGCGCCGTCAACGGGAAGCCGCAGAGGTCGATTTTGCTGCCGTCCCTACAGCGGGGTAAGTCGGCTGCGATACGTCGAATTCAGCTACGCTATTCGCGTAGCTGAATTTGCGTATCTTAAATCGACCTCCCCCTGTAGTGTAGATGTAGCCTTAGATTGTAAGATGCACAGGGCAGGGATTTGTCTTTCTGTGTCTTTAAAGCACCATGCACATCTCTGTGTTAACATCAGACAAGGCAGTACAGTATTGTGATGTCTTTGTGTTTATAATAAATAGACAGCATAAAGATTACGTTCACTATTAAATGTGTTCAAAATTTCAAGATTAATAGTCATGCTCTACCCAGTGTCCAGGAACATACCCATACATCTGAAAACGAAGATGAACCTGTCAGTTTACTGTGACTGAGAGCTGAAGGCTAGATTTAAACTCTGCTTGAAAGGCCAGTGTTTTATCCATCAAACCACCCATCTTCTAAATCACCTATTAACCTTAATGAAAATAAATTTTAATTTAATTTTTTGGGGGGTGCAGTAGGGTAAAGTTTTAAAATCTGAAAAATTAAAACAGATGGATATCCTGGTGAAGGGACCTACAGGCATGAAGTGAGAATAAGAAGCGGTCAACTGCCCGTGAATTATTTTTACGATAATGTAATAGATCAGGTTAAGCACACAAAACCCCATAATTCGTGGCCACTGTGTCACTTTGATATTCTTTTATGTACAGTGTTCAGCTTTGATCAGCTTACCTAGAGAATAATTTACAGTAGCAGAGAGAGTCAAAGTCTTGAAAGGCAACAAAACCGTTTAGAGGTACGCAGGATTTACATATGAAGTCAGATTGTTGACGTTCTTTAGCCTGAAGAGAGAGAATAGGTGGTGTACAAAATAGTGAAGGGTATAGTGAAGACACTCAACAAAGGAACACCAGTGGCACTAAAGAGCAGTCTCTTTAAAATACATACCTTCTAAAGTACTACTTTCATCTATGTAGTTAACCTGAACCAGTAAATTCACTGCTGAGGAGCTCGTACAAATTCAGACTGGAAATAAGGTGTCCCTTTTTAACTGTGAGGATAACTAACCATTTTTAATTTGGCAAGGGTTAGTTTCTCTATCACTAGCACTTTTTAAATCAAGATCAGATGTTTTTCTAAAAGATAGGCTCACATGCAAATAGGAATTAATTCAGGGAAGTTTTATGGCCTTTGTTATGCGGGTCAGATTAGATGATCACAGTGGTCCTTTCTGGGCTTGTCTATGAATCTATACAGTAACGGACTGCATAATTTACATTTTTCTTCAGACTTAATACATCTGTTTAGCATCTTGTAGTACTATGTATGCCAGGTAGTGCATGTAAAATAAAATATTTGGGGAATACACAGTGCTTATCCCAATTAGTAAAGATTAAGCACAGGACTTTTAAAAGATCCAAAGTGACTTAGGAGCATAAGGGAATGTTCTTAGTGGGACTTTTTATGATGAGGTAAGTAACTTAGATGATTTTGAAATTTCCACCCAAAGTATAAGAAGTTAAAAATAATAGAAAACAATGAAGACATACATAGCCCCTCTAAATTCACAGAGAAATTACCTTTGTGATTCAGTTCCTCATCCTCTGAATTGCACCAGAAGTCTCTGCTGCTCCCTGAAAAGAAAATGTATAGTATGGGAGTCCTGACTAAATTAGTAAAATACATATCTTTATTAACTTAGGGTTTTTTAATGTACTAGAACATTAACAAACTGAAACATAAAAAGTGGGGGGAAATGTACAATATACTATATGTACCCAAGGTTGTGGAAAATAAATGTACTGCATTCAGATAGTGAGCTTGAAGACTTAATTGTTATGGATATACATGAGCAGAATTTAAGTTGCACATACAATCTTGACTTTGTTATTCCCAGACTTTTGAATATTTAAGCACGAAAACTTAACTTTCTTTCTCCGTATTTTGTGGTATGGAATTCAAAGTTCTTTCTCACTTACCGAAGATGTAAAGCATATATTACCCATGCAACTGATGTGCATTGTATTTTTCTTTAAATCTCCCAATTCAAGGAAATATTATGGACAGTTTTTTCTAATTGAATAGTCTAGCTAACTGGAAGTAGAGGGTTGCTTGTGAATTCTTATTATAGTAAACATTTTTTTGATTTTTGTGTTCTTTTTCAGTTTGTTTTCTTTGTTGTCTAAAAAACACAACAAAGTTTTGGAGCAAGCCACGCAAACCTTGAGAGGCTCCCTCAGTTCAGATGACTCTCCACTTCCTGATTACGTGAGTATTGAATTTAATGTTTCAGTGAACTTCTGAAAATAGAAGCAGCAACATCCCTAAATCTGCAAAAGTTTATCAAAGTGTGTGACAATGAGGCAACCACCAACACCAAAATATAGGAACCTCTCAAAATGACATCATGTCTGAAACTTAGTAAGAAAATGAAAAATATACTTACAAATGGCAAAACAAACCACAGCTATTCAAAGCTAAGAAACCTTCCATAGCCTGTCAACTTGCAATTTTCAAGACAGTTGCAATCAGATACATTTGGAAGATGTAGTTAAAACCATACTTGGAAAAAAAAAAAAAGCTCTTTGGCATCTACCAATATTTTAAAAGGCCTAAAATATTATGCAGATCTGCTCTTGAAACAAACCCTAATACATCTTTGAAACAGCAGTGCCCAATATATAAATGAAGTTGTAGACCAAACTGGTGTTTTCTGAACATGCGTACACATACACTTCTAAGGATGGCTTCTCATCTGGTCTAAGCCAATATCTGCAGATGGGACAACAATTTGTAAATTGGTTGCATGACTGTCAGAAAACTTCTTGTTTACTATACTGTTAATTTATACGACAAAGAAACTTCTTCCCAAGTCTTAAATGGTATTATATATACATTCTTTTCAAATGTCACTGGTTTATATTGGTTTACATTGTTACATTTTATTTTATAAATCTGTGCAAAAATGTTTTTCCTAGTTTATAAATTACTATGTTTGATCATGGAAATATAACCCTATTTTACCTTGAGTTTTAGTAAGTGTTTCAGGAAACCAAACTCTGAGGGATTAGAAACTGTACAACTCCATCTTCACATATTTCAAGCTTTTAAAAGATTATGTACCTTTTAGAAGATCCTTTATTATTATTATTATTATTATTATTATTATTTGCATTATCTTAGAACCTAGAAGCTCCAGTCATGGACCAAAAAAAACATAGTCCCTGCCCTACAAACCCTAAGTATAAGACAAGAGACAACTGATGAATACAGACAGACTAATAGGGGAATACAAGGAAACAATATTGGTCAGCATGATAGGCTGTGGTCTCAACACACTAGCTAATATCTATTAAAACTATTACTTTTTATCTAACAGGTTATATTTTGGTGGCTCAAAATGGTTAATTTAACTAGCAACATCGCTTGACTTGCATATCCTGGCCAGAGTTGTTTATATGCAATACACAAACAATGCCATTTTGCTATTCAAAAGCCAGAGTGCTGGCTAAGGTTATTGAATAAACAATCATCAGCATTTTTTCCTATTTAGTCTTGCCACCTGTGATGCCATATTTCAGAGTAACTTCTTACAACACCAGTGATTTTATACTCTCTGATTCATGTCTGTTGTGTTTTTGAGAAGTAACATACTAATCTTTAACATATCAACTGATTTGTAACTCAAAACATGGTGTTAAACAAACAAAACAAAAAAGTCACCTCTTAACATAAGGAAAGAACCATATCATGTGTTTTATTAAAAGAGAATATAACATAAGTCTAAAAGCTCTTTCAGTTGGGTAAGCATGGACAACCAGATGTCCTTTAGACTTTGCAAGGGTCTCAGTGGGTTGGTGCTCTTCATACGTGGTACTCTTTCCTTTGGGTCAGTTCTGAACCCATGTCCCAGTGTGTTGTAAGGGGGCACTACACTGCTAGAGGTGCCATTTTAAACCATTCCTGAGCACTCATCATTACACATCTCAGATAATTTTTCATAGGGGTAATTAACCTCAGTGCCTTGTCAAATTCCAACTTTAGGCAGTAAAGCTACATGTTCAAAGGCCTCTTCAAGTTACAGGAGTCTTCATGGCCCATCGTAAAATCTTGAATAGAGTTGCTTTGACTGATTTCAGCCCAGAAGTGGCTGTGTTTCAAGTGGCAGTGGCACAATCAATCTCTAGCTATCAAACCTATCTCACTGAAATTTGGTGGCCTTTAAATAGCTAATGTAGGTAAAGCACTTTGAGATGTTTGAATGAAAATCTGTATAGAAGGACAAAATATTTTAACGCTTGCACACATTCTTAACCAATGAATGATAGCTGTAATGGCCTAATTTGGTTGCCTGGAAGGTGCTAACTGTGCCGTCATGGAAAAAGGTGCTGATTTTAAGCAGAGACCCCTGGAATTCTGTCCATCCCCCCACCCCCACCCCGCTCGAGATAGGGGGAAAGGCATGGTTATGTTTGGGGACCTGGGGGATTACATCTAGTTTTTAAGATTAAAGATCTTTTTTATCTTTAGAATTCTCCCCCAAGTCTTATGAAATAGTTAATTTTAGGTAGAAGTTGAAAAACTCACTAAAGAACAAAATTTAAATTGAAAAATAATTTTTTATTCTAATAAGTTGACATGCATCACTTGTGCATATTCAGTGCACATTTAGTCATGTTGGTTTTGTTCATTGTCTACGTTAATTTTAACAGCAATTCTATGCAAAACTGGGATGGAGGCTTATGGCAGCAGGTGCTTTACTTGCTGCTTACTAGTATTTGGCCTTAGATGTTGAGTGGCAAGTTGAAGGCCTTTTGGAGCAGACTTCTGGAAGTGCCAACACCCATAATTGGGGTCAGACTTCCAGAAGTTCTCAGCACTCAGAGGTAGCTAGCTGCTGAATTCTTTTGAAAATCTACCCCTTTATTTTCACACTAGCCAACTACCAGCACTGAGAATTTAAGCCACCGATCTTCTAGTTGGCTAAGTTATCCACGAACAGCCAAGGTAAATTGGTAACTGGCCACATGGGGAAACTTCTGTAACTCAGTTGAGTTTAAAATTTGACATTTATATTTGGGAGGTAGAAAATAAGTGGATGTTTGCCAAAGTGAACCCTAGAAATACATCCTTGTACACATACCAATTAGGTGCTGGAGTTCTAAATTGTCCCATCTTTGGGGATGTCGCCTAAATGTCATTTCAAAGGCAATTAAAAGCTTGTCAGTGGCCTGAAGTACCCTCTAGCAATTAAACCTCTGGCTTATTTATATGGTATTTGGAAATCCCTCAGATGAAAGGTGCTGTAGAAGTACAAAATATTATTTTTTTTTCATCCCACAAGATCTATAGAGTAGCTACACAGTTGTTCAATACATACTTTTACTAAACATTTATTTCTTGGACACATTTTAAAGTCAGTTTCAAGAAATTCCTAGTGTTTTAGAGCACTCTGGTGCCATATGTTGAAGGTCATGTGACCAAATCATATGAACTGTGCAAGAAAGTTCCTTTGCAACGCATCTTTCATATGGGGGGCATATGACCCCATCTTTGAAAATACAAAAATGCTCTCATGATCCATCCTCCAAAGCATAGTCCAAAATGTGATGTTTCTGCATTAGTTAAGGGCTAGAACTGAGTTATTTTTATAGCCAATAAGGAAAGTTAAAACAATATGAGCAAAGTAAGTTCTGCATTTTGAGCCCAGTAGCAAAGCCTGATGGATTTGTGAGAACTGCTGATCAGAGCTGAATTTTTCCTGGCCAATTCCCAGTCTAGTGAATTATTTCTTACCTGCTGTGCAGAGCTAATGTTGTTTGGAAGTCCAGGATTCTACAAATGTCACTGCATTTCCTCCTCCTTTGTTAATAATCTAAATAAAACTTTGTAATTGCTTGATGAGATGTTTCTCTCTTTCTATTCTTTTTCTTTCTCAGCTTGTGCTCTATAATGGCGGTAAATGAAGTCCACTATTTAGATTCTTCTTTGATTTATCCTTGATTTATACGGTAAATAGAAAGCAGCTGTCTATTTAAGCATCTAAATCTTGAAACCCTTAGGCCCCTCAAGCATCATCTGGAAATAATGTAGCTTGTAAAACAAAGCTAAGAAGAAAAAGCAATGTTTGTTTTATGTGGGATGAATGACTTCAGTTGGGGTCCTTCTAATTCGGCCATTATGAGGGTTATTAAAAAGCAGTATTACAAAAGTGGTTTCAACAAAAAGAATTTTTTGTAACTTCTATCTTGTTATTACAGTTGATTATAGTCAAAGCTGAAAGTACGTTATTAATAGTCCTTCGTTTCAGTTCCGCCAACTGAGAACCAAAGGATCTGTAATCTTGCTCTCTCATATGGGTGGATGTTAAATGATTCCTTTATTTCATTTAATTCCTTAAAACAAATAGTGTGTTAGAAGTCAAATCTACATATTTGTCTTGCATGTCTTGGGATCTGAAAAGTCTAACTGAAGGAAGGTCTCTGAACAGAAATATTATTAACTATCTTTTAAACAAGGTGAAACAACATAGAAAGCTACATGTTTTATTCAGGATTTAATGACATTGCTGTTGATAAAAAATGACTGTACATAAGAATTAGACAAGCTTTATCTTCAGTATGTGTGATTTAATCTCAGTTTTGTTAAACTGCTGAAGCAAAGTTAATGCTCTATAATATAAATTATTTCACCCTACCATGCCACCATATCTCCTGTCCTGTCCTTATCCTTTAGGAATACATTTCTGTGAATACAGAATACATCAGGCTTGCGTCTGATGAAGTGGGCATTCACCCACGAAAGCTTATGCTCCAATACTTCTGTTAGTCTTAACGGTGCCACAGGACCCTCTGTTGCATATTTCTGTGATGTTCTCTCAGCTGTGATCTCTTTAGACAATCACTTGATCTGTTAGCTGAGATCACCAACAGTAATACCAATTGAGGTGGTGGTTTTTGTGACCTGGACAAATGGGGAGTTAATCTGCCTACCAAACTGCCAACATATGAGAATTTCAATCACTCAATCTGCACAATGTAAAAACTGTAACTAAGAGATGTAATGTTTTGGCACCGTGTAAAGTCTTATATTCTTACATAGGTACAACCTATAGACAGCAGATGCACCTAACAAAAGTTTGGTTATAGAGCTATATTAAGGTAGGACAGACTTTACTTGTGTTATTCTCAGCATCTAAAGAAGAACTGCATCACAATTGGCAATAAGCATTTCTTGCAAAGGTGAGCTGCCTATCATTAAATGAATAGATTGTCGTCTTAGTTCTATTTCTCATTAATCAATCTTCTGTGCTACCATCTGGTAACTTTAGTAGTGTTTTAGAAGTGAAATTAAACCAGTTATCCATCCAGCTACTATAATAAAGTTAATAATGTCTAAACCAGTGGTGGGCAATATGCAGCCCGCCAGGATAATAAATGAGACGGTTTGTTTACATTGACCATCCGCAGGCACGGCTGCCCGCAGCTCCCAGTAGCCGCGGTTTGTCGTTCATGGCCAATGGGATCTGCGGGAAGCGGTGGCCAGCACATCCCTAAGGCCCATGCCACTTCCTGCGGCTCCAATTGGCCGGGAACGGCGAACCATGGCCACTGGGAGCTGGGGGTGGCTGTGCCTGCAGATGGTCAATGTAAACAAACTGTCTTGCAGCCCACCAGTGAATTACCCTGATTGGCCGCAGGTTGCCCACCACTGGTCTAGACAGTAGTCTGTCGATATACTGTCTAGCAGTAGTTACACATAGTGACTGTGTATTGCATTGGAGTTCCTTAATTGTATCCTTTGTTATGCTAGCAGTAGAAGTTGAGTTATTTTTTGCTGAATGAGAAAAGGCTTCTCATCATTGTGCAGTATATGCCTAATATATACAAAATTATAAAAAAGAAAGTAATCTTCCTAGCATAGTGTTTACTCAAGAGTCATATTTAAAATCTATTGTTTAGCCCTGTTCTTTCCATTGAATGTCTGTTGGCTTCTTTCCAGAATTATTTTCCTGTATAGTTTCTTCCATTTTTACTTGTCAAGGTCCCTACTTAATTTAAGCTTTTCAGGGTTTGATTTACCAAAATGATAGTATTTAGTTACGTAATGTTAATGAATGAATAGCATTGTTTAGTATTCACTTACTCCTAAATGTTTGAGTCCTTGAATTTTAGACCTTTTTGTGGCTGCACTTAATAAGCTTTTCTACTGTAATTATGAAATAAAATGATGATTTGTTTCAGTAAGTTATTATTGGAAGTTGCAGTACATAAAACAATATCAGATATTTGTGATATTTTTTAACTTGGCAATGTCTGTTTAAGGTATGCAAAATCTAGCAATTTAGGCTCCCTCTAATGTGATGGTTACCCAGTTTTGCACTAAATTATTCCTAAATTCTAAGGCCAGAAGGGACCACTGTGATCATCTAGTCTGAGCTCCTGTGTAGCACAAGCCATGGAACTTCCCCAAAATAATTCCTAGAGAATATATTTTAGAAAAATATCCAATCTTTACTTAAAAATTGTCAACAATGTCCCTTGGTAAATTGTTCCAATGGTTAATTTACCCTCGTTGTCAAAAATTCACACTTTATTTTTAGTCTGACTTTGTCTAGCTTCAACTTCCAGCTGTTGGGTTGTGTTATACCTTTCTCTGCTAGATTAAAGAGCCCATTATTAAATAATTGTTCCACATCTAGGTACTTATAGACTGTAATCAAGTCACTCTTTAATCTTCTCTTTGTTAACCTAAATAGATTGAGCTCTTTGAGTCTACAAGTATATGGCATATTTTCTAATCCTTTAATCGTTCTCATGGTTCTTCTCTGAACTCACTCCAATTTATCAACATCCTTCTTGAATTGTTGGCACCAGAACTGGACACAGGATTCCAGCAGTGGTCTCACGAGTGCCAAATACGGAGGTAAAATAACCTCTCTACTCCTACTCGAAATTCCTGTTTATGTATCCAAAGATCACATTATCTCTTTTGGCCACAGCATCACACTGGGAGTTCACTGTTCAGAGTCACTGTTTCCCACCATAGAAGAGTTCCGACCTTGTCCCCGTGGGTCCCACGCTTCTAGGCGGTTTATGCTAGCCTCAGTGGCTCGCTGCGACCCTCCACGTAGCCTTTCTCTCTCTAGGGCCAGGGTTACAGTCTACTGAGCCCTTTTCATCATAAGCCAGCAAGGAGGTTGGTGAGAGAACTCCCACAGTCTCTGTTGTCCCTAGGGGCTTATTTCAGATCAGTTTAGCCTCCTGTCCTGACAGGGGCCTGTCTTCCGCTCCCGGGAGGTGTTTCTGTGGTGGCAAGTTGGGGGGAACCTGGGCCTGCCCTCTACCCCGGGTTCCGGCCCAGGGACCCTAGTGGCAGCAGCTGTTGGCAGCCGACCTTTCACTGCCAGAGTTTCTACACTACTTAATGGCCTCACCTGACTCTTTGCAGGTTAATTGGAGTCAGGTGTTCTCATTAGCCTGGAGCAGCCCACTAATCCAGTGGCCAGTATATCTGCCTTCTACTACTTTGTTGTATCCAACTGGCCTGGATCTATCACAAGAGATATACGTTTACATTTAGCCATATTAAAATGCATATTGTTTGCTTGCTCCCAGTTTACCAAGCAATGCAGATGCTCTGAATCAGTGACCTGTCCCCTTCATTATTTACCATTCCCCCAATTTTTGTGTCATCTGCAAACTTTATCAGTCATGATTTTATTTTTCTTCCAGGTCATTGATAAAAAATATTAAATAGAATAGGGCCAAGAAGTGATGCCGGTGGAACCCCACTGGAAACAAACCTGCTCAATGACAATTCCCTCTTTACAGTTACATTTTGAGACCTATCAGTTAGTCATTTCTTAATCCATTTAATTTGTGCCAAGTTAATTTTACATCATTTTAGCTTTTTAATCAAAATATGTGATATCAAATCTAACACGTTGCAGAAGTCTAAGTATATTACATCAACACTATTACCTTTATCAGCCAGTCTTGCAAGTTCATCAAAAAAACATATCAAGTTAGTATGATGGGATCTATTTTTCATAAATACATGTTGATTTGCATGCATTACATTACCTTCCTTTAGTTCTTCCTTAATTGAGTCCTGTATCAGCTACTCTATTTTCTTGCCCAGGATTGATGTCAGGCCAACAGGCCTATAATTACCTGGGTCATCCCATTTCCCCTTTTTAAAATTGGCACAACATTATCTTTCTTCCAGACTTCTGGAACTTCCCAAATGCTCCAAGACTTATTGAAAATCAATATTAATGATCCAGTGACCTCTCAGCCAGCTCTTTTAAAATTCTTGGATGCAAGTTATTTGGACCTACTGCTTTAAAAATGTCTAACTTCAGATAGTTCCTGTTTAACATCCTCCAGAGATACTAGTGGAATGGAGGGAGTCTTATCATCACCATATGATGAGACTATGTCATGTTTTTTCCGCAAATACAGAGTAGAAATATTTATTCCACATTTCTGCCTTTTCTGTAGTATTATTGATAAGTCTACCATTTCCATCTAGTAATGGACTAATATCATTGTCAGGATTCTTTTTGTTCCTAATATATTTTAAAACCGCCTTATTATTGTCCTTTAATGTGCTAGCCATAGATTTCTCCGTGTGTCCCTTGTCAATTTTCTTCAGTTTCTAACTTCAGATTTATATTCTTTACTATCAACTTCCCCTTTCTTCCATTTGTTGTATATTATTTTTTTAATTTGTACAGCTGCCTTCATTTCCCCCTAAACCAGATGTTTTTTTTAACCAGTATGACCTTCTTCCTCAATTATAGAATTGTGGCTTTTGGGGTATCTAGTAAGGTGTCCTTAAATGATTCCCAATTATCATTCACATTTTTCTGATTAAATTTTTCCTGCCATCTGATTTGGCTCGTAATTGTTTTCAGCTTTGTGAAATTGGCCTTTTGAAAGCGCCAAGTATATAAATTACCGGTCTGTCCTTCATTGTGCTTGCACATTATAAGTAGGATCAAGTCATGATCACTTGTACTTAAGCTACCACTTATTTTTAGTTCTGTGATCAGTTCAAGGTGGAAGTCAAATTCAAAAAGCTTAATGGGCCAAATCAGAGGTCCTGGATAGTCTCCATCCAAGAATATTAAAGGAACTGATGCATGAAATTGCAAACCCAATAGCAAGTATTCTTAATGAATCTGTAAATGTGGGGGTGGTACTCCATGACTGGAGAATCGCTAATATGGTACCTTTTTTTTAAAGAAATGAAAAAAGTGGTCTGTTAAACTATAGGCCCATTAGTTTGACCTCAACTGTATGCAATGTCTTGGAACAAATTTTGAAAGAAAAAGTAGTTAAGGACATCGAGATAACCAATAATTGGGATAAAATACAACATGCCACCAGATCAACCTAATCTCTTTGAGAAGATAACCAATTTTCTACACAAAGAAAATGCAGTGGCTCTAATCTACATCGATTTCAGTAAGGCATTTGATACAGTTCCCCATGGGAAACTATTAGTTAAATTGGAGAAGCTGGGGATCAATATGGGAATTGAAAGGTGGGCAAGGAACTGGTTAAAGAGGAGACTACAGTAGGTCATACTGAAAGGTGAATTGTCAGGCTGGAGGGAGGTCAGTAGTGGAGTTCGACAAGGATAGGTCTTGGGACAAATCTTATTCAACATTTTCATTAATTACCATGATGCAAAAGTGGGAGTGTGCTAATAAAATTTGCAGATGACACAAAATGGAGAGGTATTGCTGATACAGAGGAGGATCAGAATATCATACAAGAAGCTTTGGATGACCTTTAAAACTGGAGTAATAGAAATGGGATGAAATTTAATAGTGCAAAGTGCAAGGTAATGCACTTAGACTAATAAGAATTTTTGCTGTAAACTTGGGACATATAAATTGGAAGTGACAAAGGAGAGGAAAGACTTGAGTGTATTGGGCGATCACAGGATGACTATGAGCCATTGATGTGATGCGGCCATGAAAAAAGGATAATGCAGTCCTAGGATGCATCAGGCAAGGTATTTCCATTAGAGATAAGGAGGTGTTAGTACCATTATGCAAGGCGCTGGTGAAACCTCATCTGGAATACTGTGCAATTCTGGTCTCCCATGCTTAAGAAAGATGAATTCAAACTGGAACTGGTGCAGAGAAGGTCATCTAAGATGATCAGAGGAATGGAAAACCTACCTTACAAGAGGAGACTTAAGGAGCTTCGCTTGTTTAGCCTAACCAAATGAAGACTGAAGGGAAATATGATTGCTCTCTATAAATACATTAGTGAGATAAACACAAGGGAGGGAGAGGAGTTATTTAAGTTAAGGGCCAATGTTGGCACAAGAACAAATGAATATAAACTGGCCATCCACAAGATTAGGCTTGAAATTACATGAAGGTTTCTAACCATTAGAGGAGTGAAGTTCTGGAACAGCTTTTCAAGGGGACAAAAATTCTAACTGTTTTCAGGACTGAGTTTGACAAGTTTATGGAGGGGATACTATGATGAGGTTGCCTACAATGGCATGTGACCCTGTTGCAACTGCTAGTAGCAAATATCTCCGTCAGCCAGATATGGGACAATAGATGGGGAGGACTCTAAGGTATTACTGTGATTTTTTTCCCAGGTCTCAGATTCCAGGTCTGACTGGTGGGACTCACTGATCGTTGTATTATGGGGTAGGAAAAGAATTTTCCCCCAGGTCAGTTTAGTAGAGACCCTGGTGGGTTTTGCCTTCCTCTGCAGCATGGGACAAAGGTCACTTGCTGGTTTGAAGTAAACGGTGGATTCTCTATAACTTGAAATCTTTAAATCATGGTTTGAGGACTTCAGTAACTCAGCCAGTCTATTACAGGAGTGGGTGGGTGAGGTTCTGTGACCTGCGATGTGCAGGAAGTCAAACTAGAGGATCGCCATTGTCTCTTCTGGCCTTAAAGTCTATAAGTTACTCTTTACCGGTTAAGACAAGGTTTAATTATAGAATTCTCCTGTGTTGGCTGCAACACTTTTTGACTTAGGAAATTGTCATCTATAATGTTTAGAAATTCGAAGGATGTTATAGTACTGGCTGCATGAAATCTCCAGCATATGTCACTCAAATTGAAGTCCTCCATTATCCTGCAGGTATACATAGGTGCATAAGGAGCTGGTCATTCTGTTCCCAAGTATGATTTGGTGATCTGTAGCAGACATCAAGCCCCGTCTTGTTCTTTATCTGTTAGGACATTGATCCATAAGCATTCAGGATCCTTTTCTTGTGAGTTATCAGTGATTCGGAAACAGGTAATGCCATTTTTGACATAGAGTGCCACTTCCTCTCCCCTTTTGCCCACTCAATCCTTCCTAAATAGGTAACTTATAATCATTGATCTTAACATTCCAATCATGCAAATCATACCAGCAGGTTTCAATAATACCAACTAGCTAGAATTTCTGCTCATAAATGAGCAATTCCAATTCCTCTTGTTCGTTACCCAGGCTCCTAGCATTGGTGTATAAGCGGTTCAGGTATTTCTTCTCTTTGTGTCCTTTGGTTCCTTGATTAATTTTGTTCGCTGCATTTCAATTTTGTATTGAGTGCTTGTATTTTCCCTCCTTTTACCCTCTCTTTCGCTATTAGTTTAATCCCCTTCTGACTATTCTGGTTGCTGTCTGGATCTTGACAACGCTACACTGTTGGCTTATAAATGGAATTGCCATTTAACATTAGACTCTTTTTAGGGTGCTCTTCCCTCCACTGTGAATGCTGAGCTGCAGGCTATAAATATATTTTCTAAGTATTACTCATCCTCTCCCCCAGATGAATTATGTTTTAGCATGAGAGAAAATTACTCCTACCTAATCCCACAATTTTCATATAATCAAAAGGTAGCAATTTTTGGGTAGACTTGAATAACAGTCTAACTTAAGAGCCAAAATGAGCTCCTTTATTAAGTAAGTGCCAAATTCTGCAGTTCCTTCTGAATTCTTACTCAGCACCTCCCTTTGAATCCATTTGGAGTCTTTACTAAGTAAAGCCTGCATGATTTACCCCTAACAAAAAGAACAAATTAACCTAAAATTATGTGACAAAATGCTGGTACAGTTCAAACTGTTTAAACTACTGATTATTTGTACAGAAGACAATAGTATGTTTTCTTTGGGTATTTTTTGTTTGTTTTTTGTTTTTTGCAGTTGCTTTTCACAGTGTTTTTTGTTTAGTAATAAGTTTGTAGTTGAAGGATTTTTGGACAATTTTAAGTTCAAGAAAATACTTTTGGTGTATAACACGAGGAATTTCATGAAAGTCTAATGTGTCATATGATCTATGTTTCATTTACTAGAAATATCTTATGTTAACTAGAAATTGAGTTGTTTACAAACCAGGCATCAGGTTTAAAGTTATTTTAGCATCTACATTTGCTTTAAGGATATTCCGTGTAGTAGGAATGTTTCATGACCTTCTGATCAAAAGAGCTGCGTCCTTTGGATTTATGAGGCATGAAAATAAACTTCAAGAAATGGTGAGAACAATTAGCAATAGCAATTAGATTTGCATCTCAAAAGATGCTCTCCATAGACTACACATATGATATTAATACCCATTGAAGTATAAAGATGCAATAACTCTACAATTATTTGAAGAGACTTAAATACTAAATTTGTATGTGTTGTTTTCCATTGAAATGTGGTTATTATTGTTCCTCAGATTTCATTGTCATAATTCTGGAGAAAAAGGTATAGAAGATTTTTACTTTTATTTACACTCAAAAGAAATATATTGGGGAAGCAATTCATGTGAACATAATTAAAGGTGAAAGTGATTAGTTAGCTAAATAAATTGTGGAATAATTTCTTTAGAAACTACGGAGTGCTCTCATATTGGACCCCAAAAAAACCCATTAAAAGGTATGTTTTTGTGGACTGCCTTACACATCAATATTATAGTTGCCTGGGTTTAAAAAAGTGGATTTAGAACACTGATGCAGTCCAGTGTTTAAAAAACCCAAGATGATTTTGTTTAAACTCTTGACAGAAGACACCACCATTGTTGGGGAAGAGAATCTTCATAGGCCTTCTCTTTGTAAACACAATTTACTGCTGGCTTGCCAGTGAAGGTGCTGACCTTTGTTAATAAGCCTCTGACCTAATTAATTTCTGTTAGTAAAGAATTTTGAATTCCTTGGATACAAATGCTATACAAATATTCATATTCATGTTCCCCAACAAGCTTGTTCCTCATTTTTACTTGTTGATTGGCCTTTGACAAGTTTCCCCAATGCCATCCAAGAGTAGTAATAGACCTATAGATGAAAGCATCGGTGTAGGAGAGTCTTAATGCAACAGCCAGTAATACAGTATATGCTGTTGGTTGAGAATATTTTAATTGTCTGTGGTGTGACCTATTCCTCAGTCTTAATGGGTTGCTCCGGACATTTTCTAAAAGGTTGATTAGTCTGTGTGGAGTTGAGCTTTATCAAGGATCCATGGGGTAGTGAGAAATTCTGTATTCAGAAGTTCTCCAAAATAGGGCTAAGTGTTTGCAGGAGTAGTTCCTAATTCTTCCAACGTTTCTGGAAAGAGTGAGATTATTTGTGTAGCCTCTGTATATTGCATCAGTTTAGTAAAACAGAGTGTTAACAGTCATAAAGCAGAGTTTGGAACAAAAAAAATAACCTTTAGAAAGCCCAAAGTATGTTTTCTTATTTTACAGATGTTTAAATATTTCTCTTTATAAACGTACAAAGATAGGGGGAGGGGAAGTAGGTGACAGAGACACTGAAAGGAATATATATTAGCTTTTTCAAACTTTTGTTAAAATAAATTCTTAAAAATTTGAAATATTTTGTTATCTTTTCTATGTGAGATATTGGTGAAATTTCATAGCACAAAAGACCTGGCATCTTTATTTCTAATTACTCTTAGCTTTCCTTTAATCCCTATTTTATGACATATAGCGACTAACCAATAGGGTCTTTGAACTCTTCTAGTTGGATGACTGGCATTTTTAAACAATATCTGTATGCATTGAAAAGGAGTTATACTGTTGTGTAAGGAGAGTAAAAGAAGTTCTCTGGCGTTTCCTTCACTATCGAGTTGTATTATGGGGCGTGGTTTGGCTGGAATTTGTGTGCAATGGAGAGACCTCTCTCTAGAAAAAGTGGCCAGAAATATAAAATAAGAAAGAGCTACAGGTAAATGAGTTAGTAAGAAACAGAAAATATTCTGTGGTAGACTGGTATCAGAGGGGTAGCCGTGTTAGTCTGAATCTGTAAAAAGCAACAGAGGGTCCTGTGGCACCTTTAAGACTAACAGAAGTATTGGGAGCATAAGCTTTTGTGGGTAAGAACGTCACTTTTTCAGATGCAAGTTTTGTGGTAGACTGGACGCTTAGGGCATGGATAAAAGAATATATAAAGCCTTTCACCTTTGGGTTGCTTGTTCAAATCCAGCCCACGTTGGAAGTGACCAGAAGTTACAATCTGATGACCGTTTGATGGCCAACATGAAAATATTTGGTCTGACACCAAACATGCCCACATCACAAAAACCACCAGAATCACAACTGGCACTAACTGGCAAAACTCTGTTGCTAGGCATTTACACTATTTAAACCATACAAGGGATCTGATTGCCATGTTAGCTGCCTAAGCAGAGATGCCAAGGATTCACTGGGACATGGAAGCTGTCCCATTCTTACTGTCCCCACTCATTCTTAAAGCTGGTCTCTCCATTTGAAGATTTCAGTGCTCAGGCACAAGAATGGTGGGCATGGTATAAATATTTGTAGGGATAGAGAGATGTATTGGTTGGGTAAATTATAGATCTTTTTCCAGCAGGGCCGGCTCCAGGCACTAGCTAACCAAGCATGTGCTTGGGGCAGCACCTTGTAAGGGGCGGCCAATCTTGGGGTGCCGGGGGGCACTTGGGTGTTGTTGGGGTTTTTTTCGTTCGGCGGGGCGGCACTCGAGGTTTCTTGTTGTTTTTGGTTCGGCTGGGTGGCGCTTGGGGGGTGGGTTGTTTTTGTTTCGGCGGCGTGGCGCGGCTCTGGGGGCGGGGTCTTTCGGCAGCGCAGCGCTGGGGGGGGGGGTTCGGTGGGGCAACACTCTTGTTTTTTGCTTGGGGCGGCAAAAAAGTTAGAGCCGGCCCTGTTTTCCAGTAGGGCCCAGCAGAGCTATGCACTGTACAAACAGCACGGTAAGAGACATAAGGAAAACGTGCACTGCTCTCTGTGAAGGAGGTTTTGGTCTCGTATCTTCCAACAGCAATCAATTTATCAAAATTTGGGAGAGCAGGGAGTATAAACTAAACCCAACATGTAGATATTTTGCTGGAATTATTCAGCTGTTCTTTTATATTTTTTCCTGGCCTCTTTAAAAAAAAAAAAAAAAAAAAAAAAAATCACCATTCCTTAAACTCTGTCACAGTTGGTAGGCCTGCAACTATATTCACCTTGACAGTAACCTAATATCTAGGTTGTTTGAGTGCCTGTGGGGGAAGGATTTTGTGTGTGAAAATATTTTTTAAACTCTGAGGTTCACAGTAGGTTGGATGTCCTAAAAAATAAAATAAAAGTAAGAATACTTGTAAACTCATTGGTTCTAAGGCGGGTTTGTTTGTTTTTTAATGGTACCCATCACTGTAGTATCTAAGTACTATCATCACAGTGAGTCCACGTGCACTGATTTGTTTGGTTTTTACTGATAGTCAAATAATTGTTTGCATGTAACTTTATAAAATTTCAATCCAAGCAGTAATCTGTTTTAAAAAAATGTAAAGGTTTTATTTGAGGCTACAGGAAACATGGTCAATCACTGCATATTCTTATCCCCTGGAACAACATTGCACGCCGTCCCATTGAGAGCTATTAGTAGTGCTTCTCACATGAACGTCTGGTGTTAGTAGGATTTGCAGCATTACATGTGAACTATAGTTAATGTGTAAATGCTAGACTTGCTTGAAGTGTGAATGGCCAAGGGAGCAGGTATTAGAGCAGGACTATGGCCAAGGTTTGAGACAGAGGGAGGGAAGTGTACTTAAGGGATCAGGCAAAATGGAAAAGATTGAAAGAATAAAGGAGGGGAGAAGAAAGGGGAAGCAAGAGGAAAATGGAGAAGATAGGCAGAAATACAGGAAAACAAAACATCCCACCAAAGCCAGGTACTCTTGTCAGTTAAAAGAAGCCCTGCTGCTTCAAGTGGAAAGCCAAGTAATTTATTGGAAAGTAGCTCACCCAACAGAGGATGATATCACCTCACCCATGGGACAATATGAAGAAACAGAAAATGGGACATTTTAAAAAAATGTTTCTCTATTTTTAGTCATCTGTGGACATTGTCTTCCTTTGACAAACCCCCGAAAAGAACCCTACCAATATACTCATGTAAGAATTTACAAAGAGGACCATTTTTAGGAGAAGTTAATCTTCATTCCGACTGCCCTTCTTAATGATACTGTTTGCCCAAACATTATTGCAAGGACATGCTTCAGTTTTGTTAGTTTGCTCATTAAATTCTATCACATTTTTCATTTCTTTATGGTTTTATGTTCTAAATGAGGTATTAGAATAAGTTGTGCATTTCATGTGCTCAGTTCTTGTAAATATGAATTCTTCTGCAAAATGAATTATTGCAAATACAGCAACTACTGAGCAACCCTGAAATGGGGACAAAGTAATGATTTTAAACGATTCTTTTGGAACTGGATAATAATTATAAATGTCCCAGAATGACTGCAAGCACATAAATGTGATGTTCTTCATTCATAAGAATAACTAGAATCCCAAGCTGGAATTTTCAAATCCCACTGAAATTCCATGGGAGTTGGATACATAATTTCTTTAGGCTCCTTTAAAATCCCAGGCCGAATTTTAAAATAGTACTTTACCTTTTCAAAATGCTACAAATACTATAAATTGGTCCTCACATCACCCCCATAAGGTAGGTAAATATTATTGCCCTCTTTTTAACTATGGGGAAAGTGAAGCATCATATTTGATAAGTATTATGTAATTAGGCTGAATTGGGATGTATATACCCATTGGGCCAGAGCTAATGTGATTTCAACCTTTAATTTCTCATTTTCTGGCCTTTGAGTGTTTTATCATGCAACTTAAATGTTTCCTCAACTTCATTTTTTTGCGTGTAATTATAAATAACTATTCATTGTCTCATTAATTCTTAGGTTGTCTGAGACTTCATAAAAGCACAAATATCGTTTTCTAAAGCTAAAAAAAATAAAAGGAGAAAGGATTTCAAAAGATGATTGGCCTGATTCTCACTTTTTTACACTGGTTTTATGCTGTGAAACTTCAGGTATAAAACCAATGGAACAAAGTGGAGACTCAGGTCCAAGATCTTTTAAAACATGCATAAAGAGAATAGACTTTATTTTACCTCAAGTAATTTAATACTGTCATATTCTTCTCCCCTGAACCTTTGGGAGTTGTATGTGATTGACCGACTTCTGGTAATGCTACTACAAAAACAGAGTCGAGGCAAATAAGATTTTTATTACCCTTCAGATATGTTACTGGAATGTAGTGGAGCTTTTCCAGAATTGCTGCTGTTCATATTTAGACTTGAGCTGAAGCTCAGAGAGCTGTAGACTTCTATTGAAGTCTATGACATCTATTTCAAAGACACCCTGTTTTACTGCATTTCTTTGATTGATGCAAATCTGGGATAGAGTGTACAGAATCTGTTCCACATGAGCACGTCAGTGTATGTTAACCCACACATCAGAACTTAGAGAATCTCTTCTTTGCTCTCAAAAAAAAGTAAATCTCCCACTCTCCTACAGAACTGGATACAAATTAAAGTCTTTCCAGTTATATTTCCAAACCTTCATTACAATAGCAATTATTTTCTGCATTATAGGTAAACACCAAAGTTTAAATTGCAGTTGCGTAGGACGTGGTTGGAGTTGCTCACCAGCAACCTACCTCCACCCTGTAAAAAAAAAAATTTTTTTCATAAAATCACCCACTGTTGCCAGCACTTGCCTGAAGAAAAACAAAAACTATTGACTAAGTAATTGTGAGTTTTCCCATTCCCACACTGTTCTTTCAACTTGCTGTGTATCAAAACCATGGAGAGACTCACCTTACATTGCCCTGGGAAAAAGTGTAATTGAATTTTCCTGAAATATAAAGTCCAGTTTTTCATCATAAAGTTATCATCTCACTTTGCTCTTGACTCCTATTATCTGTTAATTAAGGTTAATAAGAAAACTTAGCCTTAAGTTGTTGCTCTTAATTTGTAGGCAAATAATTATCACTGCTGACTGGGTTTCTGTTTAAGGCAATTAAATGATGCCAGTAAGGATGTCCAGTATATATGGTCTACCTCTCTCATACAAACACCATTCTGCTACCCTACCTATATTTTTCCCCCAATATTTAATTAAAATTCTCTTCATTTAAATAAAGTTATTGTCATATCAATTAAGTGCAACAAAATATCTTAGAATATTTCTGAAGAATCATCTATTTTGGGTATGAAACTTACTCTAAGCAGTACGTCATGTAACTTTATTTAAATGAAGAGAATTTTAATTAAATATTGGGGGAGGGGGGGAATGTCAGTTAAGACTATATAGTGCAGAATCAATATAAATATCTCATTTTTTCATCCTCGCAAATAGGGATATAATGGAACTGACATTTGAAAGCTGTTCTTATATCCTTCCTTTTGGAATCATATTGTGAAAAGTCCATTTTTCAGTATCATTTAATAATGCTGTCTGTTGTGTGCTCCCAGTGCATTAGGCAGGAAGTTGAGTAGCGTCATCAGCTCCTGTGTTTATCAGAAATCATGCAGTGCTCTTATCCAGTGTCTAGGGGAATGCACTATGAAAGAAAAAAATAAAAAAGGAATGTAGTAAAAGACAACATTTAATCTAAAAGTTGCCCTGCTCATTTGGCTTGCCTGCTATCAGCTCTCAAAAGTCTGTCTCCTGTCTCCTTCCTGTTTGCACTTTCCTTAATCTGTGAAGAGGTTCTTGAAGTTTCTTTTTGTTGTTGTTTATGTTGCTTTTATTTTTTTATATAAATAAAAACCGGTCTTTGCCTTGATAGATTAGTGGATGATGATGAAAGCAGTAGGCCCATTTTAAAGAGGAAATAAGATATAGAAATAAAACCACTTCGGCGATTCTTTTAAAATGCTTTACCTATATGCACTTTAGGCTGCAAACCATTTCAAAGGCCAATATTGCCAGTTTTGCTTCACAATACAGTATGTTTCTAACATCTTTGACTGTCCAACTGTATTTTCTAAATATTTAATAACACTTAACATATTAAGATAGGTGCAGTGTGAATGCCAATAGCTCACACGAAGTGTTGCACTGCTGAATTAACTTTCTGACCATGTTGTGGTTCCTCAGTTTATTAGAAGAAATAAAAGCACCTCTCATGATTTAGCTTCAGTTGCAGGGTAAAATGATGGCTGTAAAGTAGCATATTCTTGCTCTTACAGTCTGGGAGTCTTGTACCATAATTCCTATCAAGTGCTTATTATGTGGACCTGTACTCCTTGTAGTGCATTGCTAATATTTACAGAAACTGCACCTTCATTCAAAAGCTTCCTTGTGTATCCACCGTACCTCCCATGTGAAATGCAACTGGCTAAATTATAGTTCTGTTTTCAAACTTCTTTAATATTTTCAGGAGGCCTTTTATCAGAAGTTAATTGTGACGGGTTCAGTCACAGAGATCCCCTTGGAACTGTCACCTGATGTGCTGAAATTACCTCTGAGCCCGTTTTCCCTGCCAGCTTGGGACTTCCAGAACCCTGTTTTGCTGAGCCAGACACACTAGCCTGCTGCAAACACAGATCCAGGGTCTGGTCCACGCCCCCAAAGCAGCAGATTTAACTTAAAGCAACTCAGCAGGTTACTTGTCTCCAGTACCCAGACACCCAGCTCCCAATGGGATCCAAACCCCAAATAAATCCGTTTTACTCTGTATAAAGCTTATACAGGGTAAATTAATGAATTGTCCGCCCTCTATAACACTGATAGAGAGATATGCACAACTGTTTGCTCCCCCGGGTATTAATCACTTACTCTGGGTTTATTAATAAACAAAAGTGATTTTATTAAGTATAAAAAGTAGAATTTAAGTGATTTCAAGTAATAACAGACAGAACAAAGGAAGTCACAAAGGAAAATAAGACAAAATATGCAAGTCTGAGCGTAATACATTAAGAAACTGATTACAGGTAATATATCACTCTCAAGGATGTTCCAATAAGGTTCTTTCACAGACTAGACTCCTTCCTCATCTGGGCCCAATCCTTTCCCCTGGTCCAGTCTTTGTTAGATCCAGCAGACATCTCAGGTGGTAAGCAGGGGTTTTCTCATGACTGACCGCCCCCTTTGTCCTGATCCACCGCCTTTTATAGCTTTGGCACAAGGCGGAAATCTTCTGTCTCTCTGGGTCCCCACTCCTCCTTCTAAATGGAAAAGTACCAGATTTAAGATGGATTTCATTATCAGGTGACATGGTCACATGTCACTGTAAAGACCCCCTAGTCTTCATTCCCCATGGACTGGCCCACACGTACACAGGAAGGTTTGCAGATAGATAAACCATTTACAACCAATTATCCTAGTCAATGGGAGCCATTAAGATTCTAAACCAGCATTAATGGCCCACACTTTGCATAATTACAATAGGACCTCAGAATTATACTTCATATTTCTAGCTTCAGATACAAGAATGATACATGCATACAAATAGGAGGAATATATTCAGTAGGTTATAACCTTTGTTATGATACCTTACAAGTAGGGTGACCAGATGTCCTGATTTTATAGGGACAGTCCCGATTTTTGGGTCTTTTTCCTTTATAGGCTCCTATTACCTCCCACCCCCTGTCCTGATGTTTCACACTTGGTGTCTGGTCACCCTACTTACAAGAGACCTTTTGCATAAAACATATTCCAGTTACATCATATTCACACTTATAAGCATATTTTAATAAAACATATGGAGTGCAACATCACAGCAATGTTGCTTTATTCATTTACCCACTACGATGTTGATACATAGGTTAAAGTGGTAGAAAAGAGGCTATTGAAAAAGAAGTCCTTAGGGTAGTTTGTGTTATCGGTTAACTTTTAATTTGTGAAATTCTTTTTAGGAAATCAGGATTACAAGCAACTGTAAATTGTACTCAGGCATTTGGACTACAACAAAGAGGTAGTGAAGTCCAGTGGTCAGAGCTCTGGACATGGACTCAGCAAACCTGGGTTCTATTCTCAGCTCTTAGCTAGCAATAAATAAATTACAGTGATTTGGACATGTATATGTGCATATTTATTTGGTTTTTCTAAAGCTAATTAAGTATTTTAGGAAAATGTGAGCGGCCACCAATAAGAGTGGGTGGCTGCATTCTGAGGCCACCCAAAAATTTGTCCTGAGATCCCCGGTTCTAGGCGCAACAACATTTTTATTTTGTTTTTCTGGCATCAAAAAAATTTCATAAAGATTTGAAACTTCTGTTTTGTGAACTCAGTCTGACTTATTTATGGCACGTACAATCACTTCAAAAGTAATTTTCACCCTAAAGACAAAAACACTTAAAGGCTTTTTGGCTGCTGTGTGAAGTCTGAGAACTAATGTCTCTTAGGGTACTGAGACAGCATGCATTACAAGTGACAGAAGCTATCAAGCTACTAGTACTTCATATAAGATATTCTGTTTGCTATTTCTTTTGTTACTTCACGTTATAGAAACAGACAGATGCTGCATCACAAAAATACTTGTTCTTGTCTAACTTATCTACTTATATAGACCCCATTATCCTAATAACGTCGTATTTCAGTCCATTTAGCAATAACTACCTTCCTTCTCACCTTGTATGAGAAATAACTTTGATTAGTCACTGTATAGTATTATGTATGTGTGACTTTCTGAGAGAAAAGCTAAATCAAAGAAATGAGTTTTATTTAGATTAGTCCTGAAAGTGTTGAGGTCCATAGTCGTTCTTACCTCTTGTGGAGAGTACATTCCATAGTCTGTCCAGCTTCTGTGAAACTTCCATCTCCTACACTCAAACATTTTCCCCCCAAATTCAAAATGGGCTGATAGTTCAGTTGTGTAGTGGAATGTAGCTGGCATGGAAGGTCAGATAGTATCTGCTACTTAGGCCAATTCAATGAAGGACTTCAAATAGCAGGACAGAGATCTTAAAATTGTACTCTGCAGTCAATGAGGAGCTAGGCCAGAGAACCTGAAGCCTGACTCAGAGGAGTCCAGGTTACTAGAAGTTGATAGGTGGTTGTGTTTTTGCTAGCTTCTCAAGTAAGCGTGTTTAGACAGTAGTCCATCAGGTCTCTAACGGTTACATTTCACATCCTAAATGTTTTACTGTAGACATTTTACAGTTGCTAAGCTATGTATGTAGAACTTGAATCTGAAACCATTACATTGTGTAGCACTTGTGTAGTGTCATTTAAGTTATTGGGCTCAACAGTGGCTAGGCAGTTGGTTCTTTCCGTGATGTAGTTTACTAATCCATGAAAAAAATCCACCAGTTATATATACCACCAGAAGCTTTATATGTTGATGAATAATAGGAAAGTGGGATCAAATATATAACAGTTTTCCTGTTGCAAAAGCCTCAGTCAATAAGGATAGAGTATGTTCAGTACAAATATGGACTAGTGGCTGGACATCATCATTGAGATGTCACAGAATTGGTGGATTGTAAGAAGCTTTTTAGAGGAGGATGTCAAAAAAAGTTTTGATTGCTTGGGAGCAGGGCCAGCTCCAGGCATCAGCCCGCCGGGGAGAGCGGAGCCCCGGCCAGTCTCTCCGCCCTCCCCCCGCGCTCCGGCCGGTCAGGGAGAGCGGCCCTCGGCCGGATTCGGCACCCTCCCCTGCTGCGCTGGTGGGGGGGCGGGCGGCGGCCCTTCTTGGGAGACTATTTTATCATGAATAAAGAAAGCAACTGTTTAGGACTGTTGACTGGGACTAGTTTTAAAGTGCATGGGTTGAAAAGGAGAAGGCAGAGATGTGTCCAGGAATCAAGTTATGGATTAACTGGAAATTGAAAGGACACATAGCAGTTGATTTAGTAAATTGTATAAAAAGTACAAGTCAATTCATTTGACTTGCAGCGGTGTGCTGTCCTGATGACAGGAGGTATGCACAGGGTTTGCGCAGTATGGACAGCTCAAAGAAGGGATTTGATTATTGTATAGAGAAAAAAAGTTACTCATGTAAGGAATGATGAGATCAAACACTCTGATACATTTTGTGAGAAGATAACTGCTGCCTGCATCGATTAAGATAATCTGTCATTGCTAAAGGTCATCTGCAGGAGACTCCAGTTCTAATTCAGATTTGTTATGATGCACTGGAGGAACTGTATGCCCTTTTGGCATGGACTTCATCTTCCAACATGCATTGTAATTGCAGACTACCTGCTTTACTTGAACGGGAGTTCAACTTGGGTGTCTATAAATCCTCACAGACAATTTTTGATTGAGCATTCTTGTCAGCATCTGTTGCTGTTAAACCCTCTAAAAGGGTTAGCAAAACTAACATAGCTGTTGGGGTCATCACCTTGCCAGTTTTCATTTGGCACATATTTTACCTTGGGTCAGGCTGGTTGCTGGCTGTTTTCTCTGGTATGGAACACAGATTGTCCTCTCTTCCCTAGTTTCTCCCTTGCTGTTCTGAGTGACAGCTGTAGTTTTAAAAAGCTACTGCCTCCCATCACTGAAAGAGTTCTTCCATATGATGGAGAGTGACAGTATACATTGTTTGTTGAAGAATCTAATTTATCATGGTAGGATATAGGCAGGCGTACATTCTGGAGAAGGCCGATGGAGATCACTTCTTAAAAACTGCATTTTTTAATAATAGAATGACAGAAGGTGAATGATAGTGAAAGAGCCATAGTCCCAAGGATATTAAATCTATGTGGATTTATTATTATTAACTTTGCTCCCAAAGTGACAACCCCATTTTCAATTCTGAGTAATGCGTATAGCACTCTGATTTAGTCTTTTTTTGATGGTATATTTGTTTGTGAGCCATGTCATTTTTCTCTTAACAGTGAAGTCCCCTTCTTTCTCCCCACAACAACTCAGCATTGTGGCTGAAAACTACTCAGGTTTTGAGGCATGAGAGCCACAAAGTATTATATGTGCCAGTAAATTAGCTACACAAAAATAATAGAGCTGTATCACTAAATGATTGGCTTTGAAGGCCATTTGTGCATTAACTTTAAAAGCAGCTTTCTTGCGCACTTCCTTCTTTCCCCCAACCCCCTACCCCTTTGGCAAAGCCACATAATTTTGTTAAAGGTTTTATTTTCTGCTGAAAATGCAGGAAATTCAGACAACCCTCTTGGAAGCTCCCCAAAGCTAATACAAACAAGATACATATGCTTCTCTTAAAGTAACTAAAAATAAAGTAAATGATTTGAAACCAGTTAACTTTATAAATTCCCCTCCAAAGAGGAAAAGGAAGTTTACATAATGAGAGCTGTGATTGTGGATCCTGTTAAATGATGTTTTCAAAGTAAAATTCCCCCAAGTGCCAACTTGTCTATTGGATGTAAAATAGCGCATTGATATCAGAGTTTCTGGTAATTAAATTAGAAGTAGACAAGGAAGAACCAACTGCTAAACATCCGAAAACCTAATAATTTGCATTTATGAAGCTAGCTGCATTAAAATATAGTGGTGAATTAGCCAAGGACATCCATCAAATATCAATCTGGGTTTTCTATGGATAAAGGTGGATCCGAGCTACCAATTATCAAATTTCATATGTTCGAGCATCTCTGGTGAGAGCAGAGTTTGGTTCAGGAAAAGATAGTTAATAGAAAAAACCCCAGAGCTCCTTATAATCCTGGATTTATTTTCAAGAAACAGCTGCCAGCTTGGGGTTAATACAACATACTCATATACCTTTTGGTATATGTAATGGACATTTCTTTGTACTTTCCATTGTTGGCAATACCCACTTAGAACTGTATCTATATTATAATGGAACTGTTCACGGTATTATGGTTCAGGTTGCAGATTTAAGTTTAATAGGAGTTGTAAATTTTTATTTTGTAAAAATCTCATGTTGTATACAATATTGCACACAGACAGCAATGTTAAAGGAACATTAAGGTTGCAAAATTGAGCACTAAAAAGTTAGGAAAGTCCAGAAATAAGGTTGCTTAAAACACCCCTGATAATATGAGGGGGTATTATTATTCCAATTTTACAGATGGGGCACTGTGGCATGCAGTGGTTCTCAACCTGGAGTCCGTAGCCCCCGGAGCCCCAGCTCTGAAGCGAGGAGTGGCACAGGGCTGAAGCCAGCGCCCCCCACCCCACCTTGCTCCAGCCAGGAACAGCACGAGGTTGAAGCTGGTGCCCCGCCTCCCCTCCCCCCAAAGCCAGGAGCAGCGGATGGCTGAAGCCGGGAACCCCAGCGCCTCCCCCCGTTTAAGCTGGGAGCCAGACTGGGACCCCGCCCCTGCCCATACACAGCCCCTGGCTACCCCCTGAACTACCCCCCTGCCTGCACACAGCCACAGCTGCACCCTCCCTGCTCCCTGAGCTACCCCCCTGCCCGCACACAGCCCCTAGCTATCCCCTCCTTGCACCCTGAGCTACTCCCCTCACTTCACACAGCCCCTAGCTACCCCCTCCCTGCACTCTGGGCAGTTTTCAAACATTTTGAACTCATAGATTGATAGATTCATAGATTCTAGGACTGGAAGGGACCTCGAGAGGTCATCGAGTCCAGTCCCCTGCCCGCATGGCAGGACCAAATACTGTCTAGACTGTCTAGAACTGAGTCCCCCCCTTTGAGTTATATTTTTGGTTGCGTCCCCCCACAGCCCAGACAGGCTGGGTGGCCTCCTGAGTGAATCAGGGGGTGGAGGTGGCATTCCCTCCCTGGACCCTGCTGTGTGGAGTTGGCTTGAGCCCCGCCAGCCCTTTGCTCCCCCCCCCCCCCCCCAAACAAAAACATACCCCAAAGAGCCCCCCCCCCCCCCCCAGCCCGGAGCCCATGCTCCCCCTTATCCCCCCTCCTAGGTGTTGACTAGGGGAGAACTGAGAGCACAGAAGAGTGTGTGTCCCTGGTCTCGGTTCTGTGCCACAGTGACCCACTGCACCTGAGAGTTGCAATTGCAGGGAAAGTCACTTTCAGCCCTTAGAGCTCTGAGATGGAGCATATTTATTCACTCTGTTGGGATGGCACAAGTACAGTCTAGTCAGCACATGGGAGCTGGGAAGGGATGGCGCATGCTCAGTGCAGATGGAAAATTTCAGCCCGAACAGGTAAAGTTTAGCAAAGTTATAAGCAACTGAAAACTGGGTCTTATAATGGAAAGCTTCAGACGACCTTAAGTATAGAAGTTGCTAACTGCACCTCCTATAAGATATCCTTCTTGATTTTGTTCTCTCTGTTTTAGGGCTATCCATTAATCGCAATTAATGCATGCGATTAATGCAAAATAGTTGCAATTAATCTCAGTTTTAATCGCATTGTTAAACAAGAATAAAATACCAATTTAAATTTATTATAAATATTTGTGGATGTTTTTCTACATTTTCAAATATATTGATTTCAGTTACAACACAGAATACAGAATTCACAGTGCTCACTGTATATTATTTTTATTACAAATATTTGCACTGTAAAAAAGATAAAATAAATAGTATTTTTCAGTTCACCTCCAACATGTACTGTAGTGCAATCTCTTTATCGTGAAAGTGCAATACATAACGGCACTCAAAATCAAAACAATATAAAACTTTTGAGCCTATAAGTCGAAGCATGAAGGAGCGTAGGAATGTTTAGCATAACTGGAACATAAGTATCTTGCAACACTGGCTACAAGAGTGCCATGAGAACCCCTGTTCTCGCTTTCAGGTGACATTGTAAGTAAGAAGCATCTACATCTCAACTATCCACTTCAAAACATTTTTGAGAATTTGGTGGAGGCCCCAAGGTGCCTCCCTAAGACCTATGTGCTAAAACAACCAGTCAATTTGATTTCCACAGTTCATACCAGCCTGCAGATATCATCCAGAACCTGCTTACAACTAGGGTATATGGCTATATACAACTAGGGTATATAGCTAGAGCCCTGCAAATCTGTGGATATCCACTTTATATCCACGGACCTTGTTTGCGATCGCGTATTGGATGCGGATACAAGTTTTGTTTCCAAATTCACTACCCTAACCTAGAAGTTCTCCACATGAAAGCATGGTTCCTTAATGGTTTCAAAATGTTGAAATGACCTGTTCAGAATACGTAAAAGACACACTGTTAAATAGCAGAAAAACAAATGGCAGAGATTCCAGATCTGGTGTGACAGTAGACATGTTATGGCTATATCCTCTCCTTTGCCACTGGTGCTGGACTATGTACTAGAATTTTAAAAACCAGGATTATCCTCAAGTTCACTGAGAGTACATCTCGCAGCCATTATGGCTTTTAACATTCATTTATATAGTTCATTCTACATAATATCTATGTAGAAAGTTACAGGTAGAAATCTGAAATATGACATCTAACACTGTTTCCCCTATTCATTGATTATACTTGGAATTAAAATGTGGGGGGAAACCATCCATTAAATACTAAAGTAACCTGAGATCTTATTACTGAGGAGTTACTTCATGTTCTTTAAGCTGTTTGATGCAGACTGTGTGCTTAGCCTTCCACAAGGTCGACGGACATTCAGTATTCACCCATCCTATAACAAAAAGGTTTTTCAGAGATATTCGAAACCTCTACCCTGAAGTTCGAGATCCACCATTGGACTTTAACCTAGTGCTAAGATGCCTCTCTGGATCCCTTTTGAACCAGTGGTGACCTGCTCATTCATGCATCTTTCTATGAAGGCTGCCTTTCTTGTGGCCATCATATCCCCTCAAAGAGTGAGGGAAATAGAGGCTCTTATGGCATAACCCCCTTTACAGTTTTCTTCAGAGATGGTCACTTTCAGACTATATTCAAAGTTTCTACCTAAAATACCTTCATCCTTCCACCTGAATCAGCCTATTCGTCTTCCATTGTTCTTCGCCAAACCGCATGGGAATAAAAGGGAGGCGAAGTTCCACACACTAGATGTTAGAAGGGTATGAGCCTTGTATCTCAAAAGGACCAAACCCTTCAGGAAATTACTAAGGCTATTCCTTTCAATTGCGGAGCTATCCCTCCTCCCAAACTTACAGGATGGGGAACTCAATGATTATCTAGCTTACTCATATATTTTGTTATCCTCCCATTTCTGTGTCTGTCAGTTGTCTCTGTTTTCATTCTCTTCTCTTTCTGAATCTCGTTTGCCTGTTCTTTTCTCTCACTACACAAGAGGAACAGGCTGCAAAGAGCAGCACCAGGATCAAGGGGACTCCAAAGTTGATCTTTCAGCCACCTTTGCACAGCACCAGCTGAATTGTGCCCCAGGCAGTTTGGCCTTAGCCAGGGATCTAGTTAAAAAGTAAATATTTGCCAGCAAAGTTACCAAAGTTATTACCTATCCTGAGTAGAAGGGAAAACCTGTGGTACATAAGGTTACCGCTCTGTTGGCAAATGCTAATGGCAACTGTTGTTCCTACTTTTACCCTGCTTTCAGTGACGAATTTCCTGTCACAAGCAATTGCAAAGTGATGCTGTGCACGCTGAGAGTTTCACATCCCATGTCACTGGCAGATTGAGTGATTTCTAGATTTAAAAATAATCAAATCTCTTTTCTGATCTTTTTGTGTGAAAGGCCCTGCATAAATCCAAGATGTCACCAAGCACATTTGGCAATGGTCTAGTTGAGCCCTATGCATCTGAGATGTTTTTGATACTGGTTTCCTAATGAGTAATTAACAGTCAGCAAATGTGGTAACAAACTGAATTATGAAGAACATGCAGAACCTGCACTCAGCCCTTTAGACACTGTGGAAACCTCACTGGTCCAAACTAGTGTCTTGTTTGGATTCACCATTACCACACAACAGCTAGACTGGTCGGCACAAAAATATCTGCGTAATTGTTTTCTTTTTCTTATGGATAGCATCTAATCTACTCAAGAAAAGAGCTCCTAAAATTTTGCTGTTCCTAGCCGTATTCTCAGACACACACGTTCTGTGTTTCACTTGTGGTGAAACTGGTCTGAAAGTTATTACACAGGGTGATAAAAACTTTTTTCTTTAACTATGAAATGTTTTTATAACCTCGTTTATATCTTTTCTGACGCCACATCTAGATGCAGAGGTGCCTTAGCTTGATACTAGTGATGCAAAGCAACAAAAGCGCAATATTTTATCAGCTCTGACAGCATGTCTGCATTCTCCCATCCAAATGCTGTCCTTGGCTTTCAACTTGGTTTTTTTCCTGTTTGTAGAAATTTAAGATTTAAAGCTATTCAGAATGCTTTAATCAGAAATTATAGCAGCAAATTTTCATATAGTATGTGTGGAATAATAGGATTATCAACCATTCTTTTCTTTAACATTCATTTATATAGCTCATTCTACATAATATCTATGTAGAAAGTTGCAGGTAGAAATCTGAAATATGACATCGAACACTGTTCCCCATATTTATTAATTATACTTGGAATTAAAATGTGTGGGGAAGTTCCATCCATTAAATTCTAAAGTAACCTGAGACCTTATTACTGACGAGTTATTTCATGTTCTTTTAGCTGTTCGATGCAGACTGTGTGCTTGGCAATGAACAGGTTTGTTTTTCATTAAACATCATGTTGGTAGATACTAATATTTTTCTGTTTAAATTAGCTTTACTTCCCATGTTTTAGGTGAGCATTTTTGGTTTAAAAAAAAATTTACTTGTGGGAATTAGGTATGTGTCTAAGTCGGGTTTCAGGCAGCAGGATATATCTGCTATAGTAAGATCTGCTTTCTTTCCATCCTGAACCCAAGGGTGCTGGTGTTTTGGAGGGGGCATGAGGGTTACAACTCTGCCATAAAATTTGCTTGTGACTCAAAGCTTAGCAAACCAAATCCTTGCCCCGAAAGATTTTTTAATGATTGCTTTGGGACGCTTGATAGTTCATCATTTTGGTAATGGGATACAAGGCTTTTCACCGCTTTGCTAATTAATTCAGTCCAGGTCGGTAGTGATTTAATGTTACCATGCAATAGCCATTTAGTGATTTTTACCTTCTTAAAGTCTTAGACAATTGGAGTCTTACTATCAGCTTTAAACTGTTTGCTTTAGGAATTTATGTGGCCTCTATTACTGTGGTATCAGAGTGCCTCATGGTCTTTATTGTATTTATCCTCACAACACCACGATGGGGTAGGGAAGTGCTGTTATCCCCATTTTGCAGATGGGAACTTGGGCACAGAGAGGTTAAGTGACTTGCCCAGGGTCAAACAGGGGTCTGTGGTGGGACAGGGAATTGAACTCATATATCCCAAGTCCCAGGCTAGTGTCCTAACTGCTGGATTATCCTTCCTCTTCTCCCCACTTCAGTAGGAGTGGAGTTAAACAAGCAAGGAGAGCTTTTGAAAATCCTATTGTAATAATTTGATTTATCCTCCCATAATTCAAAAAATGTTGAGACAAATTCAAACCAAATTAAGCAGGCACAACTCAGCTGATGTCACGGGAGATGCACCTTGCTTAGCCAGGTCTGAATTTTTCAATATAACTCAGCTGAAGTAATTACTCCATGTTTTCACTAAAATGCACTTAGTTACTCAAAGCCTGGTATTGGGACTATTACAGAGGGAGCACATCGTGTCCTGAACGCCGGGACTGCTTTCTATCATACAACACTATGATCTCTTTGGCTGATTAAACAGCCATAGTGATCATCTCTGCGGTGAGTTTCTGCCAGTATTGGCCACCGTACAAAGGGCCTTCAAGATGGGTGACACCAATGCAGTAAAAAAATGGGATAGCCTCAGGACTGGAACGAGGACCATAACCCCCCTTCAAAAGAAACCTCTTGCATTAAAATAAAAAAGTCAAAACAGTTGGCATGCTGAGGATTAAAAATGAATTTGAACATGTGCACAGTACAATGTTATTCCAACAAGCATTTCATAAGGACTTCATAATTTAGACCTGCTTTGTATACATGAGAGACAAACGGACATGAAAGTCTTATCTGATCTACATTGCTTACTTCACTGCAGAATAAAGTGGGGGCGGGGACATTGTTGCACAGGGAACTTGAAGCTGTGGAGGAGATGAAGGTGGGGGGAAAAGAGAGAGACATATCTTCATTTCCAATATAGAGAAGCTGCAGGGAGACTGACTTCTCTCCACTGTCGATAGGAAGTAGCTGTAGTAGGATGGAAGCAGGGTCGTCCTTACCCATACGCAACGTACGCAGCTGCGTAGGGCACCAGGGAATTTGGGGCACCACATTTCCTGGTGCCATGCGCAGCTGTGTGCTACTCCAGCCCCTGCTCCGTCTCTTCCCCATGGCCCCCACCCTAGCCCCGCCTCTTCCCACCCCTGCTCTGCCCCAGCCCCGCCCCCACTCTCCTGAGGACTGCTGCAGGGAATGGGCCTGTACTCACCTCATGGTAAGTGGAGCGACCTGGCCCCAGCCTGCTCCAATCCCCTGGCTCCCAGCCGCGCCGCTGGCGAGTGCTGGGGGGCGATTCTCCCCCTTTCCCCCCAGCCCACTCCCCGCGGAGGCCTGGGGCCAGCCCTGTACCCCTCCTTCCCCCCGGAGGCCTGGGGCCCCACACAGCCCCCCGTGGGGGGCGGGGGGCTGCATACGGCACCAAAATGGCTAGGGAGAGCCATGGATGGAAGTCATTAATTCCTTTTCCTCTCCTTGTCTTTCCCCAAGTGGAATAGTGGCAACTTTTCTTATCCTCCTCAGCCTTGGCAAAGGAGGCAGTGTTAACAGATATGTGATAATCGCTGCAATCTGATGGGATTTTAAAAAGTGGTATTGCTTTATACTGGAAAGAAACTTTACTATTTGCAGATTGAAAGTCCAGTAAAATGCATTGGAATGATTTTCACTCCCCACACTGTCAGCAGAGTTCAGTTATGAAATAGGGAAGTGCTATTAGGTAGTTAACGGCTTTTTCTGAAATGTAGAAGGCAAAACCAATGCTAGGCTCATGAGCTAATATTCTCAATCTTGTGTTCAGGATAATAAGAAAGACTGAAACCATCTTGGGTGATTTTGCTCTCCCTTATCAGGTCTCTAAAGTGTCTTGATCAACAGTGTCAAATGCTGCTGAGAGGTTGAACAATATGAGCAGGGAGGTTTGCCCATTGTCCACAACCAAGAGAGGACTATTCTCCAATGTAAAGACTGTCTGTATGCCATATCCTGGTGTGAAGGCCCAGTAAGAGGGATCCAGGATGTTGTCAGGTGGGGTTGGAGATGGAATTGTGCTAGCTTCTCTGTGATCTTGCTTAGAATGGAAGGTTGGATTATGGGTGGTCATTGTCTGGATTGGTTGTCAAATACATGAAGTGCAATTGATCTAAAGTATGGTGACCTAGTGCATTACAAGTAGGGGACCATCAGTGATCCAACTTCAGTAACCTAGAGTGCCAAAATAATGTGCAACAGAAAAGTTTGGAGGAGGAATGTGTTTTGATCCAGATTGTCTTCCTACTTTTTGTTTCTTTCTCTTTTTCCCTGCCATCTTTTGATTTTCTTCTTGCTGACTTTTTCTGGCTCTCTGTTTACTCTTTCTCCTTTTTGTTTTCCACAATGAATGCTGAACAGAAATAAAATGCAGTGCACCTATACTGAGCTGCATTTACCTGCAGCATCTGCTAGGAGTGGAAATTGACTAAAATCACACAACTTCAGTGAATTTAACTGGCTGCAGTTACTGTGGTTAAAATTCTTTGGGGCGGGAGCATTCTGCAAAGTGGACACTAGAGTCCATTGACCTCGAAGGTAAAAGTTTGGATGTTAAAGGAGAAAGTATAGCTATGTTACCAGACAAGCAAGGATGCAAGACTTGTTCACTATTGATGAGACATCAGCCAGCTAACAGCTACATTAGTAATAATACCTGAGTACTATCATTTCTGCCTAATATATAGTGGAAGGGGCATGCTAACCTTTTGTTTGTTTCTTAAAGGCACAAGACCTGAATGTGATTGAAGAAGTGATCAGAATGATGTTAGAGATTATCAATTCCTGCTTGACAAATTCTCTCCATCACAACCCCAATTTGGTGTATGCACTGCTTTACAAGCGGGATCTGTTTGAGCAGTTTCGAACTCACCCTTCCTTCCAGGACATAATGCAAAATATAGACCTGGTAAGTAATATTTATTAATCAGTTGCAAGCAGTAAAACAAGCCTCTTAAATACATTGTTAGCTGAATATGCTTTTGAGAGAAGTGATGATTTTTTTTCACATTTATATATCCCTTTCTTTTGCTAGATATTTTTAGACTCTATTAAAAATATTGAGCTTCCAAATCATGATTATAGCTAAGAGAGGGGTGGAACTTGGGTTGTTCTCAACTCTTCTCCCTTCCTTCAGTCTCTGGGACTCCACCATGAACCATACTAGATTCCATCCTTACTTGGCAGACACCATGACTTGTGCCATGAGATTTGGGGAGCCCACTGATGAGGATTTCCCCAAGCTACAATAGATCCTCTTCTGGAAGGAACCCCCTCCAAGTAATTGCCTTTCAATTTTCTAAAGGAGGCCAGTGACAGCTACTCTTTACTCCCCCTCTGCAAGGGCACACCACAAGGATCTTCTTCCTTCAGACAAGATTAGGTTCTTTTCCTACAGTAATCTGGAAAGTGATGGAAGTGGAGGAAAAAACTAGCGTAGGAGAGTTTCTCCTTCAGCTAACTGCAGGCAGGCAGCATGCCCTATCTGAACTTGGGCTGCTTTGACCTACAGAAGAGTCTGGTGAGTAGGAGTTTAGGAAAAACATAAATCAGAATTCTTAGCCCTAATTTCTCTCTAGGGTGAAAGAGCCCCTACTGCCACTCTCAAGTGGGCCTGTGCTGGTTATTAGAAAGGATGAATTTCACTTTCTCTGTAGGTTTCAGAGTGGTAGCCTTGTTAGTCTGTATCAACTGTTTGAAATGGGCCACCTTGATTACATTGGCCTCATTAGCACTACAAAAATGATTTTTCCTCCCTTCGTATTAACCCCTTTTTGTCACCTGTTGAGAATAGCCCACTTCCACCTTAATTGAATTGGCTCGTTAGCACTTGGTAAGGCAACTTCCATCTTTTCATGTGCTGTGTGTTTATGCCTCCCTACTGTATGTTCCACTCCATGCATCTGATGAAGTGGGTTTTAGCCCACAAAAGCTTATGCCCAAATATATTTGTTGGTCTCTAAGGTGCCACAAGGACTCCTCGTTGTTTTTACTTTCTCTGTAGGGAGCCATGTTAAATCCTCATATGTATCTCCATACATAGCAGGCTGCTGTGATGAGGGATTTGGTAGGAAAAGGGGTTGGTAGTTAAGTATTTTCTAATATGAAATATAATGGTGCCTTTAATATTAATATATTAAGGATCTGGATGATAATACTTGCTAGAAAATAACAAATGTTAAGGTTCAATAGATCAATATTTTGGCCTCAATTCGTTAATATTTATACAGTAATTAAATGCAAATAGTTTTTTACCATCTCTTCTGGCCATAGTTCAGGCATACTGTCAGCTAGCTACGCTGGTTGAGTGATATACAGATATTTTAATTTAATATCACCAATGGTTTGTTTTCTTCTTTACTAGAGCCAAATTAGCATTAGCAGCCTTATTTAGAAATTTAGATGGTAATTCACCAAATTTCAAATTCATCGCCCTCTTTCAGTTTGTGTAACCAAATGAGTGGGTATAGATTAGCCAAATGGTACAGATTCATACTGGCCCTGATCATAGCAAGGGAGGACAGAGGATTGGTTGATTTAAAATAAATATATATATATATACACACACACACACACACACACACACACACACACACACATATATATTCTGCAAGAGCACTTGGCGTTCATAAAAATGAGGCCAGAGCCGGTGGTATAGGAGGCAGCTGCCGTTCAGCCTTCTCTATCCAATCTTTTCCCTGGACCTGCAGCGTTCCACTTTTGTGTCATTGTATCTGCTGCATGCGATGGGGAACACACATGACCCACTGAAGCTTTAACTATAATTAAGTGCTTTTTTTTCTCAGCTGCACCATATCTAAACTTGAGCATAATTGTTATCTTTCTATGGGAAAGTACATGAAAAAAAACCATGAGTGTTTGCATATAAAACAAAACTTGTTTTCATTTTTCCCTTCCGTTTTAAATAAACCTCTTTATAATTACAGATTGCTATGGACCAAAATATTTTCCTTCTCCCACTTCTCTCTTAATTGCGCAATGCTGCTATCCATGCCGGGTGCTCCTTATTAGTTGCTCCTTTGATATTTGAGGTCGCTAATCAGAAGAGATGCACTAAAATTGTTAAAGCAGCTCTTGTTATATGAGACATTACAAATACTGCATTTAAATACCCGTAGTAATTCCAGGAGCTCCCTTTGACTTCAATAGGCATTCTACATGCACAGCATGGATTCCAAGATTAGGATCCTAATGATCAGGATTTTACTGTAATTTTGTCCTACTCTGAGCAATGGATTCAAGCTGCTGGAGCCTTAAGCTCTACAGCATGTTGTATTTCTTGCTGCAGTGAGTACCTAATTTTTCATGTGATGTTACTAAAAGCTCGTTTGTGAGTCGTCTATTGGTTTACTTTCTTTAAAATACCAGATGAGATTGACACGCTTCTAAAGATCCAGAAGTAAAGCCATTTTCATCCTTATCTGAAGTGGCTGAATTGCTGTTCTTTCTCCTCCACCCACTGTTCTCATTTTGCCGCCTGCCAAAGATTTTTGAGGGGGAGAGTTCAGATCTCAAAATGCCCCAAGGTCTTTCGCTGCTACAGTGTTCAGGTGATGTAATGATGCAGGATTGGCTAGGAGAGGTGACCTACAATACTTCATTTGCAGGTTGTGGGAAGGGGAACAATGTTCCATCTAGACAAACACTAACTGAATAAGTAACTAACCTTCACAGTTCCCCAGTGAGGTGGGTAGCTTCTGTACTTATTTTATCAAGAGGTTTGACTTGTCTGTGACCATGTGAGTCAGAGGCAGAACCAGGAATAGAGCCCAGGCTTTGCTGCCTGACAAGCCCATGCCCACTAGGCTATGCCTTCTGTGGAAGACAAAGGCGTTCTTCCCCATGTAACAGTTAAATGTGGGTTTACTCATGTAACCATTTAAACAAAACCCTTTAATGTTAGGATATAGGATAATGCCAGGCAGGTTCTGAAGCCTTCTAACTATTTAAAGCCTTCCAAGGGAGTGTCTTGAAGTTTTAAATAACCTCTTTGTTAGGAAAGCAAAGATGTCAAAAATTTTATTTTTAAAATGTACCTGTCACCAGCTAGCAGGTGGTGAGAGCTGTCAGCTTTCCCATCTGAATAAATGATTGGACTCAATAGACTCCTCTCTTCACCCCCAATCCAGAAGTAGTGCCTGCACAGTTGCCATTCTCTGGAGAACAGAATCAGTCTTTTTTAGATTGCAGTTGCTAAAGCATATGGACACGTCCTCCCAACACCCTCAAGAGAGTAGTAAGGAGTATTACCCCCACTTTACAGATGGAAACACTGAGGCAATGAGGTTAAGGATTTGTCTAAGACCACAGAAGGCATAGCCCAAGTGTCCCTGACTCCCAGAACTGTGCTCATGTCACTACATTTCCCTTCTCTGCTCTGTTGACTTGATCCTGCCAGTATATGGTTCTCAGGGTGCTGCAGAGTGCATGGAGTCCTGTGGGAGGATGCCGACCACGCCATGGAGTGGCAATCTAAAGCCCATCTTTGTGCAGGGATTCACCCATACAGCAGGAAACAGCCCCCCCATGGAAAGTTGGTGCCACAGATGATCTGATGGCTCCGCAACACTGCAGCGTGGGATTCCATCTGGGGTGTCTCTCTGACTGGCTATGGTAGGGACACCATAGGCTGGCCAGCCTTCAGACATGCCTCTTCTCCAGCAGGGCTGCCTGTATTCAGGGGCTTTGTGCTTGTGGTGCAGCTGCCAGGTCCCTGGCTACATGATGGCCCCTAAGCTTCCAGGTGTAGGGATATTTGGCAGTGGGGAGCCATCTTCCTCATGCTTGTCTAACTCTGCAGAGATTGTGGTGCCAAATGCCGACTCCACCCATCACCACCTCGTCTGACCCCTACCACATGGCAAACGTGTGTAGCTCTCCACACCAGGGGCCACTGGGGACTCCTGTTAGAAGGGGTGCTGCACTCATCACTTATGCAGACCTCCTTTGTGCAGTAGCACTATTCCTTGCACAACTGGCAGGATCAGGAGTCATCAGCAACATCCTGCTTACAGAGTGGAATCGTTCTCCCTTTACACTGGACGTAGGATTTTTCCCACCCTAAACTGTTAGGCGGCATGTGCAGAAGGTAGCTGATGATTTATCCAATGTGAAAAATCTGTAGTTTTTCATACATTGGTCACCCTTAAAAACTGACTCAGCTGCCTTCGATAACTCAGAACTTCACCTCAGTATTCAAAGTATTCAAGTTATTCCCTAGCGGTAATATTGCAGATACGGATGTAACCGCTAAATTTATGGCAAGTGTTTAAGGGTAACCAGAGTATAAAACACTTTCCAGTGTAAATTGGACATTAGTTACATTTCCCTTCTCTGTATCTTTTACAAACAAACTAGTAATCACCGTCACTGTATAACTGGGAACATATGGGCACACTCAACACTGTAAACAATAGACTGAAATCAAAATACCTTCCATTTCCTATTAATTTACTTTTAATTTTAGAAAGTCATCTTACTGGGATATTGTGTATCTTGTCGAGCTAAATGGGCTATTCTTGCTCTGGCTTATCTAGCACAGAGGAATGGTATGATTTCTATTCCGGCTTACTACTGAAACCCCGCAGTGCAGACTGCGTACCTGTCTTTATTCCGCAAATGATCTCTAATTTGGTAAACAGCCTCATATGTCCCAGGAGTTTGGCAGAGGCTCCTAACAGGTAATTGCTAGGGCTGGACCTGTGCCAGGAATGTCATGGAGAGTCATTGACTTCATTACTTTCTCGGCTGCTGTGAGAGTTGGATGGATGTGATAAGTAGTTGAACAAACTTCATTAGGAGCTGCTAAAATCCTTGTATGATAGGTAGGCTGATAGCGAGCAGGAGCTCAGCAGCAACAGTGTGATGATGCAGAGTTCCTAGTGAGAACTTTAATTCCCCAGTGTGTCTCATGGCTCCCATCTCCCTCCCCAGTCAGAGACGTCTAAATGAGGAGATTTGGCTTGGCTCTAATATGGCAGCTTTTATTTTTGGGCCTGTTATTACAGAACTTACAGTGCTCATGAGCACTCTTTCGCATTAAAAATGGAATGCAAAGGTTATTTTCGGTACCGAGCACTGTAAATTGCTTGCGGGGTTTCTTTTGTTCAATTAGGGTTTTTTTAACTACATTTCCATGATTTTCTAAAAATGTCTGCTGGAAAATTTGCAGCCGTGCTGACTGCAAGAGTCTGTTGAAATATTTCCAATGAAAGATTTTTCATGATGATTTGCCTGGTTTTGAGTTTGTAAAACTTACCCAGTACTGTAGCATTCTTACAATATTTAATAATTTTCCGTGACCAGATCACTTGAAAATAGTCCCAGAGTCCCAAGGAAGGTTCTCAGATTATTTAGTGAACCTACTCTGAGTTTTAAGGTTCTGCCAGGTGTGTTTACGGTTACTTTGGGTTTGATGTTGAACCTTTTGCACAATTCTCATTGCTGATGCCTGAAGCCACTTTTGTTAGGGCTAAAGAGATAGTCAGAGGGTCTGTTTCACCTGTGATGCAGGCCAGTAGGGGCCAACAGCAGTCACCATACTCTACCCAAGTGTTACTTGTATGTATTGATCTATGTCTTGCTAAGGAATCTGCTTAGGTGAGGTGCTGATGCTTATTGTCTGTCCTCATGAGAGGTTTGTTTTGTCCCCTTCTTCTTTTGATTTGCTTGTGGGTTTGGCATGTTACTCAAACTGTGATGGCCCATGCTGCAAATCTAAAACAGCAAACCGCGGAATATACACGCACCTTTCTGTTTTCACCATTTTAAAAAAGTCAAGATTTTTGCATTTATTATAGGCTATTTTCCTCTTTCGCAGAGTTAACCTTGAAAAGTGTGGGCCGAGAAGGCAGCAATGAATCCTGCTGTTGCTTTTATCTATGAAAGTTAAGTTGTAAGATTGCTAGTTAGGCAGACAACAGTGCTGTGCTGCAAAGGCTCACAGCACTTCAGCTTAACCTGAAATAGAATCCAAGCTAAGGAAATGCAGAGATGAGTAGATATGTTTTTAGAAGCTTTGGTTTTTAATACACATTTTATAAATATTTCTTTATTTCAAAATGTCAAATGACTTCAGCAGACAGGCGAAATGTTAGACATGTTGGATTCTCTGCCATTTCTTAAAAAACACCAAAACACCTTTATCATAAATTATACTTGCATTCTAGTTGTGTGACATGCAAAGAGGAACTAAAGGTGCAGCTCTACTGGAAATTGACCACTTGGGACAAAAATTGTTTAGGCACCATCAGTGGCGGCTCCAGGCACCAGTGCTCCAAGCGCATGCCTGGGGCGGCAAGCCACGGGGGGCGGCGTGCCGGTCCCTGCAAGGGCGGCAGTCAGGTTGCCTTCGGCGGCATGCCTGCGGCAGGTCCACCGGTCCCGCGGATTTGGCAGCAATTCGGCGGCAGGTACACCAAAGCCGCGGGACAGGCGGACCTCTCGCAGGCAAGCCGCCGAAGGCAGCCTGTCTGCCATGCTTGGGGCGGCAAAAAAGCTAGAGTCACCCCTGGGCACTATTGTCAACCAGCCCAAACTGCTTTGAACACCCATTACAGAAAAGTGCTTTCTGTAATAGGGGAAGGAAGCAGTTTGGAACCTGACCACTGGTCGCCAAAGATTATTCAATCCCTTTTAAAGGTTGGGCTAGGTTGGAGTAGCAACCTTTTACCGTGGGTCGTCTTCCTCCTGTAGACAGGATCCTTGTATATTTGAATTTGTAGGGCTTTAAATAATTCAGAGGGACCAGCTTTGGTTGCCCATTTGTAATCTTTGTAGTTACTTACTGTTTCCATCAGACCAGTTGCTCAAATGATTAGAGAGAACAATCACTTCCAAGATATCAAAATGAATACTATGAAATATAAAAGTCCTCAATACATGGAAACTGTGCTTCTTTTGGCCTCAAACCCTCCTTGCAAAAGGTAGTAAAACTGTGTGTTTACCCTCAGGTTTTAAAATAACTACGATAAAACTGAAGTACTTTCAATTTCACATGCCTTCTTTTACGTGAGCACGAGATTAGGGTGACCAGATGTCCCGATTTTATAGGAACAGTCCCGATTTTTGGGTCTTTTTCTTATATAGGCTCCTATTACTCCCCACCCCCGTCCCGAATTTTCACATTTGCTGTCTGGTCACCCTCGCACGAGATTGAGTTGAGGTTTCAGTTAATATTCAGGATTTATTTAAATATAGTTATTTAGGAGTGGGATCTAGTTAAGGGTCTTGACCACTGTAAAATACAGTGAAAGCTGTTTTATCCAGCATGTTCAGGGAATGGGGGGGAACCGGTAAGTGAAAAATGCCAGTTAACTAAGAGGGAGGGAGTTTGGGTGCAGGAGGGGGCGTAGGATGTGGGAGGGGATGTGGGGTGCTGGATCTGGGGGGCGCTCACCTCGGACAGCTCCCCGCCAGCGGCGACCTGTCCCGGCTGCTCCTTGGCGGAGGCACAGCAAGTGGCTCTGCACACTGCCTCTGCCTGCAGGCGCCACCCCCGCAGCTTCCATTGGCCATGGATCCCAGCCAATGGGAGCTGCGGAGCTAGTGCTCGGGGCGGGATGGGGGCAGTACGCAGAACTGCCTGCCGCACCTTCGCCTAGGAGCAGCTGAGACAGGTTCCTGCTTGTGGGGAGTTGCCCAAGGTGAGCTCCCCCCCGATCCAGCACCCTGCATCCCTTCCTATGCCCCAACTCACTGCCTTGAGCCCCCACCCGCACCCACACTCCCTCCCAGAGCCCACGCTCCACACCCTCTGCTGCGCCCCAACCCCCTGCTGGCCCCATACCAACTGGACTATAAACTGGAATTTCAATTAAGATCAGAAATGCCGGTTTATAGAGCTTTCCAGTTGGTGAAGTGCCGGATAAAACAGCTTTTACTGTACTTAGCTTTTATTGAATAACTCTTAATTCTAAAAATGATTTTTCTGTCTGTAATGAATTATTTGTATCTGATTTTCCAAGAGCATATTCCTTTTTTTTCCCTTAAAACAAATAAAAAACCAAACTAAACCACCACCCAGAACATCTTGCCATAATACATCTCCAAGTTTGTTTGGACTAATAAACTGTATAAAATCAAATATCTGGGGTAGCCGTGTTAGTCTGTATCCACAAAAACAACAAGGAGTCCTGTGGCACCTTAAAGACTAACAGATTTATTTGGGCATAAGCTTTCGTGGGTAAAAGATGAAGAAGTGGGGTTTTTATCCACGAAAGCTTATGCCCAAATAAATCTGTTACTCTTTAAGATGCTACCGGACTCCTTGTTGTTTTTGTATAAAATTAGGTTTCAGAGTAGCAGCCGTGTTAGTCTGTATCCGCAAAAAGAAGAACAGGAGTACTTGTGGCACCTTAGAGACTAACAAATTTGTTAGTCTCTAAGGTGCCACAAGTACTCCTGTTCTTCTTTTTGTGTATAAAATTAGTTACCTTGTGTTACAGCAGAGAAGTGGCTTGGAGGAAGAAAGGTGGTGTTAGTCTCTCCGTGGTTTTCTTCATACTGGTTGAATATTGAACAATACCATACCACTGTTGTTGCTTTTTTTAAGCATTCACCTCAACACATGATAGACCTATTCATTTCTCTGAGAAGCTGCCATCAACCCAGACTTGAGCTATGTGGCTTGAAATACTTTGGATACTATGCCTTATATATAGTGCATCTCTTTTTTGTAAACTCAACGGTTCACTTGGGAGGTTTTAATATTTGGGTCAAAAATGGTATTACTCAACTATGCCATCTAATCGATAATTATAAAGTCCTAATACCAAAACAATTGTATATTTTTATCTTAATATAGATATTTATTTAGATTTCAGTCTTAAACTCCACCCCAAAGAATACCCATCCAAAGCTCTGTGTGCCTTGACATACATTGAAAGCACAATATAGAAGATAAAAGTAAAATTTGACCAAAGCAGTAGCTTTTCCTCCCACTCACCGCTATATGAAATACAAGATTACTTACCCATAGATTGGTATCTTTTCCTCAGTGTTTTACACAAAATGGTGCACACAGTACCAAGATTGCCCACAATGCCTTCAACAGAAATCATTTTGAGCGGAGCTATTTTATATAACTTGACTAGATGCATGAGGTAACTTTTTTGTTCAGCGAAGCCACAAACTACAGATATTAAAACATTTTATTGTATTTAGGCCAGACATACCAAGATTAAATGTATTGATATCCACTTTATCAAGTGTTCATATGCTCCCAGTATTTTTGGGTATTTCCCAATATTTAATTAAACTCCCATTTTGGCCAATGAGCTGTTAGCATTATTTGCTTGACAGAACATTTCAGACATAATAATTTTATGTCCTTTGCATAACACATTGCTTAAGGACAAGATATTTATGTGTGGTGTAGAAGATATGTCTGTTGGTTTGATGGGACTGCCTAAAAGTTAACAGATTTTGTAACTTTACAATGACATTTTCAAACCACATTTTTAACTGTATTATTTCCCTTTAAACCATTGCTTAAATTCTCTTGTGAAAGGATCCCTATAGCGATTGTAATATAATATTTTTGTATTTAATTTGTTTTGTACTTTGCAATTTCCAGAGAAGATTACTCTGCAAACCTGGCAAATCTACATGTTCTAAAAGGAGGCAGAGCTTATAGGCTCAGGGTAAAGGAGTGCCTAATTTGAATCCCAAAGTAATCAAACCATCAGCTGTCTTTGTTTTACTAACAGCAGCCCAGTTGTGAGGCATAATTAGGTTAATGGTTCCTGGCTCCAGCTGTGTGTCTCGCTCAACAGAACAAAGGCAGCTCCACTGAGATTTTTTAATACAGTACACTTTTTTTTTTTAACTTGGAGATGATTAACAAAGGTTACTTCAGTGTGCTAGAGTTGTAAAGCTTCAGCGCTGGTCTACACTGGGGGCGGGGGGGGGGGAATTGATCCAAGATACGCAACTTCAGCTACGCAAAGTATCTTGGATCGAATTACCTGGAGTCCAGACGGCGCGGGATCGATGGCCGCGGCTCCCCCGTCAACTGCGCTACCGCCGCTCGCTCTGGTGGAGTTCCAGAGTCGACGGTGAGCGCATTCGGGGATCGATATATATATATATCCCGGATAAATCGATAGTGAAGACGTACCCTCTGATGCATAATGTGGAATTACTGCTTTTCTAAGATGACACACACAGTTTCACCCATCTAGACTGCATCCCCACATAACAGGAACATGTACACAGACGTATTTGCATATGGAATATGTACACTGATTTGGGTATTTGCATATGGAGATAGTCAGACATCCAACTACCCACTTATGCATGCAGACTTGTGGTATTTCTGTAGGCCCACTAAGTACGTGCAGTTGTGCTCTGGGAATTGGGTTCTGAATTATCCCCCTTTTTTGTGGAACTGCAGGCAGGATCTTGTCTCCTTGGCCAGAAGTTCTCCTCTCTGCACTCTTGTACACTGTACTGTGCTTCATGGTTGCCACCATCTTCCAGATGAACTAATGTCATTTGCAAAGTGCTTTAGGTTCTTTGAGGATGAAAGGAGATAGAGAAATGTAGGATGATGGAATTATTGTTCCATGTTGTTCCAAATCAGGAACTGGGGGTGGACCACCTGCTTCTACTGGAACCTGAAGGTGAATTATGGGGGTGAAGCCCCGACTGACAGGGGCAAGCTGGACCAGAGAAGAGAGAATAAAATATGGTGTGAACCTGGCCTGGCCTGGCCTGGCCAGTGGAATGCATGAGGTGTTCAGAGCCTTGGGGAAGCAGCAACAGGAAGGAACAAACAGGGTAGACATGTGGGGAACTTGGGTGCATGTTTAGTTTTAATCACTGTGGTTTGGGTGCCCCTGAAGTCCCAGCCTTGTGTTACCAACTCTCCCAGTTTTATCACCATATTTCATGATTTTTTTAAATCTCCAGTTCTTGGAGTCATGTGATTACATGCAAACCTCAGTTTCCATTTTTGAAAACAAAAGTACATTTCTGGCCATCATGGTGGAGAAAAGCTTGAAAAGTTGGACCCTAAAGGCTCCAAATGTAGAGGTGCACACATGAGATTAAAAAAAAGTCCCTTTTTGGGGGGACCTGACTTGTGATATTTGGACACTTGGGGTTGGCAATACTGCCAGCCCCCTGTCTATGGTTGGTGATTTGTGTGGATTTTGGATCCCTTCCCTCCACACTCCACCTTTATTAACACTGAGTCCCAAACCCTATGTTCCCTGGGCGCTTCATTTCTCTGCCTCTGGTTTAGTTACGTTGATGGATTTATTCTATTTTTCCTTAACTCAAATAATCACCCCCTCCTTGGGGCTCAGGCAGCTATAGCTGGAGAGGAAGAGAGCCAGGGCAGTCGTTTGTTCAGTGATTGTTCTCAGTGTATGGGTCTGGGAAGAGTGCTCATTTCCCAATTTTCCAAGAGCAGCAAAATCTCAAGCTAGCACCGAGATACGAATATGAGAGCTGGCATCTCTGAATACTTGGGTTCAACTGTGATGGAAACATTGATCTATCCCATTTTCTAAAATTGATGCTTTGCTTCAACCACAAGTTATTGATCCTAAGGTAGGAATCATTGGATAACGTTTTATGGTCTGTGTTATACTAGAGGTTGGACTGCCAAAGCAAGATTGTTCCCAACAGTGCTTTTTCTAATGCTTTCTCCAGTCTAGTTTTGAAATCTTTTTTAGATATGTGACATCCACTGTGAAGTGTTAGGTAGTTGTGAATTTGTTTCAATAGAACCTGACTCATTATAAGCCTGTTTCAGTCAAATATTACCCAGAAGTTTTCTTGTATATGTAACAGTGGAAGAAATAAATCAGGCATTACACAGATTTCTGTTGTTTAGGAAACTTTCTAATTGTACACATTAGTAACATAATATATATGAACAGAATGTCAACATATGTTGATACTGGCACTAGAAATTGTAAATCTATTAATTGAATTGCATTGCTAAATAAACTGTATTAAATTAATCAGCCACCAACACTGACTGTTGAAGAATGTTGATAATTTTTATTAACTTGTCATAAATCAGCACATTTCTTGATGGTGGCATAAGTAATTACGAGTGCTTTGAAAAGAACAGTTTAAGGATATTCTGATCAAGGGAGGGAGAGAAAATGATTGTTTCATTCGTAAACTGTTAAAATTATCTTTTTCTTGCACTTGTTTATATGTTACCGCTTTCTATTTCAGGTGATCGGCTTTTTCAGCTCACGGTTAGAGCAAGCTGGAGCCCAGCTGTCAGTGGAGAGAGTTCTGGAAATTATCAAACAAGGAGCTGTTGCATTGCCCAAAGACAGACTAAGAGTAAGTGCTGGCAAAGACTTAGTCAATTCAAATGTAGTGTTCCAATTAATTATGTCAAAATGTCATTTTTCTTTTGAGATCAGGTCATATGGTACTGCATTATGGATTGTAGTATGTTTGTGTTTTAATTTAAAATACCTCATTAGTTTGGACTGTAAGCTTATGTTTAGATTTGTGTGTGTGTGCGCGCGTGTGTGTGTGTGTGTGTGTGTGTGTGTGTGTAAAATGTATTTTCGTGATTTGCTAGTGAATTTTGATGCCTACGATTTGGAGAAATTAGAACACGCTCGGGGTGGGGTTTTCTCATAATGTCTCAGAGATGGAGTCTTTTCTCTCTGTAAAAATTCTCAACCAGGCCCTCGTCATTTCCCATTTTTACTACTGCATCATCATCCTCTCTGGCTTTCCAGACACCCACATTGCTCCCTTTGCCGCTCCAGGCCAATGGGGGCTGCAAGAAACGGCGCGGACCAGAGCAGGTCAGTTTCTTGTCTGGAGCAGATATCGGTGATGCAGAATCAAGGTTTTCCTTAGTGTGTATGTGTGGGTTTGTTTGTAAAATGTACACAAGCCCCATTTCCTCAAGTGACTGGTAAAAAACAGTAGCCCAAGCAAGTGTCTCTTGCAGAAACCTCAGGGACGGCCCCTCAGCCCTGTCCCTCAGAAGAAGCTGTTTTGTGCCTCTGTCTCTCTCTGTCCATGGCACCGCATAGCTCTTCTTGCTCTAGCCCCTGACTTTTTCATCTGGGAAACTCCTAGCCCAAGGCTAGAGTAGATGCCTGAAGGGCAGCTTGAGCATCTACCCTCTTTTTGTGCAGCAGCTCTGCGCTATAAAGGAACCTCAGAGCTTCAACTACCAGACAAAGGAGAGTGCCTTAATCCTATAATACCATGAATAACTCTCTGGGTATAGTTACTGCATGCCATGGTTAGCTCTATCTATAGGGAGTTTCATCCTGAGTGCTCAAACATCAGTAATCCCCGATGTTGAGTGAGGTTGATGAACAGTAAACAGGCCATGGGGGTGGAAGGGTGAGGACTGAAGCCGTGCTTTCACTCACTGACTCAAGGCAGACGCACATCCTGGTAGCTCAATTCAGGGTTTTATTTCTCTCTCTCTCTCTCTCTCATATATATATATGAAAAATATCTAAAATAGTGGATGGTCTTGACTCAGTTATTGTGGGTTTAGTGGAAGAAATAACTTCAGATGAATTAGATTTACCAGTACTTAGATTTTGAGCATATTGTTGGAGCCATGGTTAAAATATGAAAAAACGTAAACCAAAAAAAGCACTTGCAGCCATGATCCTGATCTGCACAATGGTGCTTATGAGTTTCACTGCACTCCATGCCATTCCTCGTCACTTTCACACTGGGAAGCGGCATGTGACTGACAGGAACACATACCTGTAACTCAAACGCAAATCTCAGATTGCTAATTAAATTGACCTTTTTAGGTAAATATGTGAAAAAGCATCCCTTGAATCTTTTGGCAAATACATGCCAAGAACTGAAAGCTCTGTGTCTTAGTATCCTTACAAGAAGCAACCTCACTGCTGTTCAAGATAAACATAGTGTAATTAACATTATTTAAATCATGTGCTTTTAGCCATATACTGTGTAAGTCAGGGAAAGTCCATGCTGAGTAATTAGCCTTTTAGAAGACTCCTGCATAAACAGAATGATAAAGGGCAGGTGCTGAAATCGAGAGCTGGTTATTTCTCTTTCAGCCTGAGAGAGAAGATAAATAAAGCTAATAAGCTGGGACTGAGGTGGAAACCACAGCTCATAGATAGAGCTGTCTCCTTTGCAGACAAGCAGCCCACAATCCAGGCTCCCTTTTTTATTGCAGAAGCTTATTAAGGGCAATTTAAAGATCATGGTGATAGGTGAAAATTGGCCTTAGTGTGTGTGTGTCTCTCTCTCTCTCTCTCTTTTAAATTCACAAGTTGTCTTTTCTTCCTTTCAGTGAATTATCTGTAGTTTGAGGATTAGGAGCGTGAGAGAAGTGAGACTGTGTCTGGAGTCTGGGATTTATCTCAGGATTTTCAATGGGAGTTAGCCAGCAGATAACTGCTATTTTACAATAAGTGGGAAAACTTGTTCTGAATGCCAGATATTAACTGGAAGCTGACATTTGGGTTCATGGAGTGAACATACTTGAGAGACCACATTTCATGCTTTTGAACGAAATTTCCCACTGGCTAAGCCATTTAAACTCAAAACATTTTATTTTTACAAACACTTGCTTAAGTTGGATTTCCGCCCTGCCTGATTTTTTTCCACTGTGCGTTGATTTGTATTTGCTTCTTTTTTCTGTTTCTTTATAATCTCTCACTGTGCTCGACAGAAGCAGTTATGCTCTTATACTGTGCCTCTTTGATATGAGTCAAGCATTTAACAGTCATTAAAACTTGTTCTAGTTTTATGAGCAATAAAATTCACTCAACAAAATGTAAAAGGGAAAAAAAAAACTTTTTCCATCCAATCCCTGGGCCCCGACTGAACAAAAAACCAGGGTTTGAGTGTTCAGGGCACGTCTCAGGGTATGTCATTTTGGAGTGAACCTCCCAGCCCAGGTCGCTTCTGAGTCCGAGCTCCAGTCCATGCCTCAATTTCAAGGCACCGTCTATACAGCTATTTTTAGGGAACTAGCATGAGCCCTGCTAGGCCAAGTCTATCAATCTGGGCTGGGAGGCTCGCTCCAAAATCCCTGTGTAAACATACCCTCTGAGGCTTGCTCCTCTCTTAGCTGAGCAGTTCCAGGTCCTTCAACTCCTGTTTGTTACATAGGAAGCAAGCCCTTAGTCACCAGACAGCAGGGGATAGGGAGGGAATGGAAAATTGGAGACAGGATTGTTCCTGAGTACTGCCTAATAGCTGTCCCAGAACTGCTGTGCAGCCTTGGCATACCATCCAGCTGGTTGCAGGAGTACTGTCAACCCCAAAAGTTAGTCCATCCGAAGACTGACAATGAAATCGATATAATTAAAATAAACCATGGCTTTGGGCCAAGGTGGTAATGGAGGACTCCGTCTTCTGGCCTTTAAATTGTAGGGCTTGTCTGCACTGCAAAGTTATCTCAAGTTATAGCACAAGAGTTGCCCCTAACTTGACTCTTGTCCATGCACAAAACCCCTTAATTTGAGTGCAGTAGTGCTTTTCACTGAGTTGGCTGGCCCAAGAAAGGGGGTATAGACTTAAGCTAGAGTGAGCACAACTTGTCTGCTAATAACATAACCAGTGCAGCATTGACACAAGCTAGCATGACTCAACTGCCTCTAGTTCTCCAATATTTTCCCACAAGTCCCCCCATGTGCTCAGAAAGGACAGACAAGTTCTCCCACAAAGAATGTGAAAGAATTCATAGAGCAGCTCAGCTTACTGCAGTCCTAAAAATCATGGCATGTGCCCTCAGAAATTTTAGCAGCACGCATAAATGAGTGTAGCGCTAGTGTGGCTGCAGCAACTCAAGTGCATTTTCACAGTGTGGCTACTCTCACTTTGCGCTAAGCTCACTTGAGAGGCGTGACTGGAATGTAGATAACTCAAGTTAGCTCTACAGTGAAGACATACTCTGAGGAAAGTGCCTTTGACCTCCCAGAAGCTGGCAAGAGGAAGCTCCTGAATTTACAATGCAGAGGGCAGGCAATTTGCTGGTTCTGCTGCTGGCTTCTCAGAAGCCTGGAAGGGTTCTGTTCTCTCCTCTGTGGTGATCAGAAGGGTGTTGGCATCTTTTGTTCACTTCCTTGCCCCCTTATGAGGCTCACAGTCAGGTACTGCCTGAGCCCATGCAGAGTGAGGGGAGTGCCATTCAGCAAATAAATACTGGGTGCATAAATCTTGTGCAGTATGAAATCAACCCCCACATCGGTGTCACTTGCAAATAATTGACATATATTGGCAACTGCAGTTTGATATTAGAGTCATCCTCAGTCTGCCATTGCACTGGGATTCTCAGATACTGGCCTTGGCCTGTAGAACATTTTTTCGTCATAGGCTACATCTACACTACAGGGGGGAGTCGATTTAAGATACGCAAATTCAGCTACGTGAATAGCGTAGCTGAATTCGACGTATCGCAGCCGACTTACCCCGCTGTGAGGACGGCAGCAAAATCGACCTCTGCGGCTTCCTGTCGACGGCGCTTACTCCCACCTCCGCTGGTGGCGTCAGAGCGTCGATTCGGGGATCAATTGTTGCGTCCCAACGGGACGCGATAAATCGATCCCCGAGAGGTCGATTTCTACCCGCCGATTCAGGCGGGTAGTGTAGACCTAGCCTAAGGCTGGCTAGACAGCTTGGCCCTCTGTTTGAATGCAGACACTGCCACAGTTATGCTTGCCTTTGCTATCTTCCCTCTATATTACTGCAATGTGCTCTTCAGTGTTTATTGTACATCTGGTTCAAAATGCAAAGACCCGCGTCCTGAGTACGTTGGGTCACTAGGAGTACGTTATACCAGTGCTCCATGCTCTGGATTAACCACCTATTTGCATTTGGATCCAAGATCCAAGGATCTCTCAAAGCTAGGTGACTGGGCGTCAAAATGGCAGATGAAATTCAATGCTGATAAACGCAAAGTAATGCACATTGGAAAACATAATCCCAACTATACATATAAAATGATGGGGTCTAAATTAGCTGTTACCACTCAAGAAAGAGATCTTGGAGTCATTGTGGATAGTTCTCTGAAAACATCCAGTCACTGTGCAGCGGCAGTCAAAAAAGCAAACAGAATGTTGAGAATCATTAAGAAAATATCATATTGTTTCTATATAAATCCATGGTACTCCCATCTTGACTACCTCATGCAGATGTGGTCACCCCATCTCTAAAAAGATATATTGGAATTGGAAAGGGTTTGGAAAAGGGCAACAAAAATGATTAGGGGTATGGAATGGCTTTCGTCTGAGGAGAGATTAATAAGGCTGGGACTTTTCAGCTTGGAAAAGAGGCGACTAAGATGGGTATATGATAGAGGTCTATAAAATCATGACTTGTGTGGAGAGAGTAAATAAGTAAGTGTTATTTACTCCTCCTCCTAACACAAGAACTAGGGGTCACCACATGAAATTAATAGGCAGCAGGTTTAAAACAAACCAAAGGAAGTATTTCTTCATACAACGCACAGTCAACCTGTGGAGCTCTTTGCCAGAGGATGTTGTGAAGGCCAAGACTATAACAGGGTTCAAAAAAGAACTAGATAAATTCATGGAGGATAGGTCCATCAATGGCTATTAGCCAGGATGGGCAGGGATGGTGTCCCTAGCCTCTGTTTGTCCGAAGCTCGGAATGGATAATAGCGGATAGATCACTTGATGATTACCTGTTCTGTTCATTCCCTCTGGGGCACCTGGCATTGGCCACTGTCGGAAGACAGGATACTGAGCTAGATGGACCTTTGGTCTGACCCAGTATGGCCGTTCTTATGTAATTCAGGGTGTTGGTTACAGTCTGTAAAGCCTTACATGGGTGGTCTAGGGTGCAACTATATGGGAGATCATCCCTCACTCTGTGAACCATGACACCAATTAAGATCAGCTGGATTGCTCTTGCTGATAATTCATGGAGTTTCATTGTAGGAGTCCTTGCAGCAGGACATTCTCCAGTGATCCCCCAGTGCTTGGAGGTCATGCTGCTGTGCTGTGCCAGAACAAGACTTCGGCGAGCTGCAGGGCACAATGCAAGGCACATTTGTTTACACAGGCCTTTAATTAAGCCATTGCAGACATACGGTTTACTAATTTAAACAGGTTGTCTCTGCCTGTGACTGTTTTATGTTTGTTTTAATTGTTGTAATAGTGCCCAGCTGCCATGGATGCTGGGCACTGCATAGGAATATGTAAATTAATGCCACATGGCATTGCAAAGGAGAAAATGGCAGATTAATGATGGAGACTAGGGACTCTGGGGCATAGTGCTGGGTGAGGGAGACAGAAGACTTCCTAAAATAAATTCATCAGATTTTTCTCCATATTTATGTTTTTCTGCTCTGAAAGGTCAAGGATCTGACAATACTGGAAACTGACTGTGTCTAATACATCCTTAGATCTGACATTATGCAGGCAGCTGTAATGCAAACTTCCCTTTACTAACCCACAGCTGCTGTTAACCCTTAACCTAAGGAATATCAAACTGGAATGAGGAATGTAGGATGTATTTTTGGCAAACTGCTTTTGCGGCTCTCCAGAACTGATGCTAAAAACAATACGTAGTATGAAATTTTATTGGGGGCTGCGTGGACCATGAATAAAAATGAAAGCACGGTTCTAGTGTATGTCTACAGACCAAAGCAATGCAACTCAGATATTGGGCTGAATGTCATTGTTTCATAGTGAAAGAGACTAAGGCCTACAACGGCACCTACAACGTAGGTTCTCTCACCCATGTGACATAGTTGAGTCAACCTAACCCCCATTGTAGGAGAAACAGCCAAGTCGGCTGAAGAATTCTTCTGTCATCTTAGCTCACCATCTCTCAAGGGGGTGGATTTACTGCAGTGACAGAAAAATCCCTTCTGTTGCTGTAGTAAGTGCCTATGCTACCGCAGAGAAGCTGCCACTGTGACGCTTGTAGTGTAGACATACCCCTAGAGATGTCACTTCCTCACTTCTGAGCTGTTGGAGAAGCAGTGAATAATAATTCATGTTCCTTTTGAAAACATTCATACCCAGAGGTCATATTCTCACAGGCTTTTGGCAGAGAAGAATGTGCTGCCTGTCCCTCAACAAATATGCTTTGGGACAGTCAGGTGTTCCAGGAACAATTATGTGAAGTGTTATGACAGGACTTATGACAGTAGATGGCCCCATTGAAGATGCTGCCCAAGGGCTTGTCTACGCACAAACTTGCACTGGTTTAACTAAATAGCCTTAGTTAAAGTGGTGAAAACCCTTGTGTGGACACTCTTATTTAATAGTGGCTTATTTCCATTTAGTTTAAACCTGTTCCTAGTTGTCTTAAACTAAGGCTATGTTTACACTAGCACTTTTGTCGGTCGGGGTGTGAAAAAACCACATCCCTGACCAATGTAAATTTCACCAACAAAAGCACCGGCGCAAACAGCGCTATGTCGGCAGGAGACGCTCTCCACTGACATAGCTACCACCATTGGTTGGGGATGGTCTAATTATGCCAGTGGGAGAGCTCTCTCCTGTCAGCATAAAGCAGCTGCACAGGAGACCTGACAGCGGTGCAGCTGTAGTGGTACAGCTGTGCTGTTGTAAGGTCTGTAGCGTAGCCATAGCCTAAACTGAAATAAGAGTCCACACAGGGATTTACACGAGTTTAACTAAATTGGTTTATAATTATAGGGCTTGGTTTAGTTAGGCTAGGTCTACACTACCCGCCTGAATCGGCGGGTAGAAATTGACCTCTCGGGGATCGATTTATCGCGTCCCGTTGGGACGCGACAATCGATCCCTGAATCGACGCTCTTACTCCACCAGCGGAGGTGGGAGTAAGCGCCATCGACAGGAAGCCGCAGAGGTCGATTTTGCCGCCATCCTCACAGCGGGGTAAGTCGGCTGCGATACGTCGAATTCAGCTATGCTATTCACGTAGCTGAATTTGCGTATCTTAAATCGACTCCCCCCTGTAGTGTAGATGTAGCCTTTTTAAGGGGAGTTATTCCGGAATAGCTATGCTTGATTAACTCCATGTGTGGACACTCCTATTTTGGAATGAGAGTGCCTCAGGCCATGTCTACGCTACGGGTTCTACGATAACACAGCTGCCGCACCGTAGCACAGGTATAAATAACAGCGTAAATGGTGAGGCACTGCTTAGGTGAACGGAGTAAAGGCACACCTGAACCTGCAAGGCTCTCTACATGCCCAGTCAGTGCCTCCCCTATCTACACTGCTGTTTTTAGCAGCGTAGTATCCTGCTGCCTCCCCTGTGCTGGAACCTTTCTCTGCTGCAGGGAAAGGCTCTGGCAGTGGAGAAAGACTCTGGCGGGGGGGAGGCAGCGGGGAATGGCTATGTCAGCTCCCCGCTGCTGGAGTCTTTCCCTGCCATACCGAGCTGCTGGAGCCTTTTTCCGCTGCCTCCTGCCTGCCTATCAGAGCCTTTCCCCACTGCCAGGGCCGGCTCCAGCATTTCTGCCGCCCCAAGCAAAAAAAAAAAAAGCCACGATCACAATCGGCAATTGGGGGGGGGGGGAAAGCCGCGATCAGCGGCGGCAGTTCAGCAGCAGGTCCTTCGCTCCTAGAGGGAGTGAGGGACCTGCTGCCCCCGAATTGCCGCAGGTGCCACCCCTCTCCCTTGGCCACCCAAAGCACCTGCTTGTTAAGCTGGTGCCTGGAGCCGGCCCTGCCCACTGCTAGAGGCTTTCCCTGTGATGCTGCTCGGAGGCGAGCAGTGTGTGTGCTCTACTCGGTGCTGTAAGTATAGACATAGCCTGCGGCACTACATCAACATCGCTATGGCAAGTGCACGAAAATAACTCTTCAGCAGCAGTTTTCAGATCCGCAGTCATTTGAAAAATGGGTTGACCTCAGTTGTGACGATGCTCTCAAAAACCCATTGCTGAAACTTCCTTCATCTAAAATTTATTTCAACAGGTTCTGAAGAGATAAAAATATGGCCTGTTTCTATGTACATACAATATATATAATGCAAATGCTGCAGATGAGGGGGTATGACTTAGTGATCAACTACACCTCTACCCCAATATAACGCAACCCGATATAACATGAATTCGGATATAACGTGGTAAAGCAGTGCTCTGGGGGGGCGGGGCTGCGCACTCGGGCGGATCAAAGCAAGTTCGATATAACGCAGTTTCACCTATAACGCGGTAAGATTTTTTGGCTCCCGTGGACAGCATTATATCGGGGTAGAGGTATAGTAACAAAACTGTTTTCCAAGCCATGTTTCCAATATAAGTTTTAAGAATGCACGTAAGTTGGAAGCTTTAAGGAAAGGGAAATAAATGTATACTGTGACTGTTTGGAATGTAGTTAAGTTTGAAGCATTCAATAAGTGAGAAGCTTCATATTACCGAACCTCTAGACTTTTAAAATGATTGCTTAATATAGCGAGTCATTTGTAAAGCATATTGATATAAAAAAGATTGGTTTTGTGTTAGAATTTTTAAATCTAAAAAGCAACGAAAATGCCCAGTACAATTATTGCTCCGCTAAACCTATATATGGAATTTTAAATGTTGCACATTCCAAGATTTGGCTTACTTTGGTGGTGTAAGAAAAGTACTTTTGCACATAAGGTCCTAGTTACAGTCAAGTTATCTGTCAAAAGATTGCCAGGTCTAGCAGCAGTAGTGTATACCATGGCATCCACAACCTCTGTGTGGCACTCCCAAAGAGAGTTCGTTAGTGTTGTAACTGATACCATATTTATACATTACTTTCAAGACTGTTTGAAAAGGGGATGTGCAGTCCACCTCTCCCCAGGTGTCTTCTGGATATGAACATTCTAGAATATACATTTTTATTAAATTATTTTTATAGGCTTATGTGCAAAAATAACCCTCAAGTGGCTTTAGGAAATGCATTTCAAAAATGTGGCTGCTCTTGAGAGCCCAAACAACTTAGGTTTGCTTTTATATTGCAGCTGTCAGTCATTTCTGGAATTAAAACAGGATTTTCGCTTAAATTTGTTTCAAGGGCCTGCTGTGGATTCTTCCACTAGTGGTGGTGGGGTAACCTAGTAAATGGGAGGTGGGGTGCCGAGGGGAGGAATTAAAAAGCAACTTATTGGCATTGCTAACCAGGGCTAGTAAGAAACAGCAATTTTAGTTTACTTGTACTCCTGGCACAAAGTCAAAACTATAGTAATGCTTTTCTGACACCTCCCTATCAAAGAGTAATATAAACATCACTACAGCATCAGCGTAGGAAAATATGCATTAGCAAGCTCTTGAGTCTCTGCTCTTTAAACTCTTTCCCATGTAATATTAGATTCTCACTGTAAACGAGCCAGAATGTTTTCCAGCAGAAAATAATAATCATGCCTTCAACTTGGAAAGAGCACTCCATAAAACTTTTTCTTTGTAGATCAAGAGTAAACAGAGAACTTCAGCTCTGTTTCCCTCCTAAAACGTGCATTCCTATTCCTTAGCATTTTAAAGATTCATGGTTGAACTACTGGCCCTATTTAAGTCAGTGGGGCCAGGATTTTGCCCTGTAGTTTTAAATGTTATGAACCATTACTACTAGTTTAATAATAGGAAACAAGGACTTTTCCAACTCCTAGTAAAGTTAACAGGAGTCTTCAGTGGGAGTAGATCAGGCCCCCAAATGGTATGGTGAATTGACTGCAGGGCTGGGATTCAGGTCTCCTTTACTTGGCTCTTCCATTGGCTCATTGTGAAACTCTGAGTATCAATCCCTTGGTTTTCCTGTTTGTAAAACAAGTTTAATTCTTGCCTACTTCACAAATCGAGGCCTGTTCTTTGTAAAGTGTTTTAAGATACTCAGATAAGTGGTGCTATTTAAGCATATGTTGTTCATTTTTATTATGACCACTATTTTGTAATAAGCAACAGAGGGTCCTGTGGCACCTTTAAGACTAACAGAAGTATTGGGAGCATAAGCTTTCATGGGTAAGAACCTCACTTCTTGCATCTGAAGAAGTGAGGTTCTTACCCACGAAAACTTATGCTCCCAGTACTTCTGTTAGTCTCAAAGGTGCCACAGGACCCTCTGTTGCTTTTTACAGATTCAGACTAACACGGCTACCCCTCTGATACTATTTTGTAATAATGGCACTGGTGCAATATTTTACCATACTATTTCACAATGAACATATATACATGTTGCTTTTCTAATCCCGTGTCACCTGTGGAGCAAACTTAGTAATAGTCGTTTGTATTGCTGTCGTCTAGATGTAGGTGACCAGAGTCTTACTCCCCATATCAGCAGGGATTGAGGATGCTGCATAGCGATCGTGTTTGTTCTTTAGTAGAGGCGGGCATCCATCACCCTGATCAACAGGCTGATTAGAGAGCACTTGTTGGATTCGTGTCTCTTCTGCTTTGACCTTATCCCCTCTCAGATAACTATTGAATCAGTAAATATTTCTTTGTCATTCAGTCACATCACTACTCTTATACACTTGCTATTCCCTCAGTTACCATTATCCACTTTTAAATCCACACCTCTGTCCACCTTGCCATGCGTCTGGGGTCACAGGACTGGTATATCTCGTATAGCACGCCAACATGTTTTTCTTATGAGTATGTAAGTGGAGCAGCAAAGTGGAATTTAGGAGACCCCAGTGCTTCAAACATGTTGCCAATTTCACTTTTCTGCTCTGCAAGCTAATGGAGCTGAATAGCAGGGGTTATGGAAGCAAAGTAATGTTGAGTGGGTGGGAAAAGATGGAATTAGTGGCATGGCTAATGAGGAAATCTCAGCATGAGGGAGCTGTGGATGAGTCTTGAGTACCATATTATCACTTTTCTCTCCCAATCTAACCGTTGGGTGCCTGAGTGTTGAAGTTGCTGGTAAATCACATACTCCATGGAACCTGCCTAAGGAATCATCTCATTTGCATTGCATTATGCTTACAATGAGAGAGTGCTGAAATGTCTTCATTTTGCTTTGGCTAGTAATCTCAGAAGCTGTTTATAAATTTCTGTCCTTCAGTAGAGGTTTTCAGTTAAGTCACCCAATTTACAATACACCATAACCTGTAGTATTGCCTTTCATTCTCATGCCACAGCCAATGAGCTATGTTTTTTTTGCTGAAGAGAGAAGAAAATACACTTCCTATTTTCAATACCTTAATTCTTGAATTGTGTGTGGACGGGGGGAGGGGGAGGAGAGAGATCACATATATGTAACGTATATAGCACTAACTGCTTTAACCAAAGGGTATTAGTAATACTTAGCATTTAGATACTCATTTCTATCTTCAGAATGTGTTGCAAGCATAACTAATCCTCCTAGTGTCCAGGTACGGTAAATAGTACCTTCCCCATTTTATAGATGGGGAATCTGAAGTACAGAGAATTTAAGTTATTTGACTAAGGCCACAGAAGGGAGTCAGTGTCAGCTGGGATTATGACTCCTGGAGTCCTAGCTCTGTATTCTAAGCTTAAACCATGCTGCTCTCTCCAAGGTGCATTCTGGTATTCATGCACCTTGCTTACAACCAGGGTTTAAATGGTAAATACTTAACATGGAAAACTTTCCTTTTTTAATGTATCCACCCTGTGTTTATCAAACACAGAAGCATCCCTTCAGTTTGAACCTCAAGTACAATATACCTTAGATCCCAGCAAATTAATCCAGGATTATATCATGACAAAGTGCAAAATGAATCAGATGGGCAAAATTTTCCTTTGAAGTGAAGAATTTCTCCTATGGTTACTAGAGCAATAGAAGATGCAGGGAAAATGAGTTCTGACATTTGGGCTAAGAGCAAGCATATAATACTTCTCTGACTTGCCTGGTTTCCTTTTTTAATATTTTGTTGTTCATCAGTGAAATTGTGCTCTTCCTTGTAAACTCTAAACCTATAGCATTTTTCTCCCTGTTACTGTGACATCTGTTTGTGAGGGTGTAGCTAATCAACTGCAGACTCCACTGCTAATCTAAGCCTGCAAGCCACTTGAAAAGTTAGCCAGTATTTTGTAATGAAGGCCTGAAGTTATTATTTGAGCTATTTTTTTCTTTTATCTTCCCTTCAGGGGTCATCAGACTGGCAATATTTTTTTTACAAGCTCAGGCTTTGGACTTTTAAAAGTTAAATCTCTACATGTCAAGCTACGTGAATTTCCTGTAAAAATGTTTGAGTTGTGAATCCATTTGTAATAATATAAAAGTGAACAAACATTCAGCTTAGCTCTGTTTTGAAAGATGTTTTTTAAATGTACTGTCATATCTAAAAACATACCACAGCTTGCCTAGCACGTTGAAGAGTTTGAGTTACTTTGCAGATAGATCTGATATTTACTGTTAATGTTGTGCTGTAAAATGATCCCATATACTAGTTATGATAACTTTAAAAAAGAAAAGCACTTCTGAGAGGGTTTACTTAGATTAAAACCAGAAACTCCAAAATGCGAGAGATTACTCAACTTTGCAAGCAACATAGCTGGTCAATTTCTTTGAAAATTTTCCCTAGTCTCTCTCTCTTGCCAAAATATATCCATACTTGAATTATTTATTTTCTGTACTTATATTTCTCCACTTAAAATACATAAATAAAATAAAAATCTAAACTCATTTTAAATACAGAGTTGCTTTTAGGGCTTGGCTTTAAAATGTATAAACAATAAAGACAGTTAAAAGCCATATACTAGTGTGTGTTTTATACAATCGTGTTTCCAGCTCAGTGGCTTAAAGCATAATATAGGAGGTGTACTATAGCCGTTTCATTTTTTAAGGGGATACCACATGTTGATGAAGTACTATCATGTTGTGCTTCAGTAAGAGTTCTAAATGGAATCTGGCAGTTCCAATGTTTGCATGGTGCTATTTGGCTCAGCAGTGATAAGCAATAGACTGTCTGGCTCCTTCAAGGAGTCTTTCAGTAATGTCTGAGCACTCGACAGTTCCGAAACCCTCTGGCTGACTTTCCCCTATGGACCGTTCATTTATCAGGAAATGAAATTGGTTACAGGATTTCTCACGTTGCCAAACCTCACTGACGAAATCTGGTTTGTTCCTAATTTCAGAAGTAGCAAGAACACATTAACTGTTTACTCTTGTTAGGTTCTTTATGACTTTGCTAAGAAGACTCCATATCCTTTTTAACTTTAAATATTGTATGCGGTTGCTGACATGCATTCTCACTATATAAACTTATTGAAGATAGTGAGCTTGATAATTTGAACCCTTACATTCAGGTTTGTTCCTTTGCATTATAGTTAGAAATGATATTCAACCAATTCTCAGTTTTATCATACCCTGAATGCTTTTAACTTGTGATTCAGTGTGATGGCAAGTTAAGCATATTCTTCATGTCATGGATCAACTTGTGCAGAAAGTAGAAGGAACAAAATTGAGAGAAGCATGCATTTGAAAAACACAGATAATGTTTTGTTGTTTACCGGGAAGTTTAAGTTTTAAAGTAGATAATCTAGTTTATGTGATCTTGGCCAGAACTGGACCAGATCTTTTTTTTTTTTTTTTTTTTTTAATTATTCTGATGTACTGACCATGAAAAGTATAAACAGGATATAGTCATCTTTGCATGCACTTTACTTTTAACTTTGCATTTTACTTTTATTTACAAACCATTTGCCCCCTACTGGCTACAAACAATTTTTTAAAGGTATTTGGGGTATCATGATCTTTTATTATGGTATATAGTTTCCATAGATTATACTAAACCTGTAAAATCAGATATACATATATAAATTCAACTTAATTGATAAAATAAAATTAAAGTACATCTTTTACTGGGAAATATCACATTATACTCAGATTTAAGGGTTGCTCTGCAGTTTATGTAGCACTTCTGTGTGGCGCTTACTGCTGCTGTGAACATAAATCTATAATCTGGCAGATCGCAGTGAGGAGGGAGAGTCATTGATACAAAACGTACCCGGAACAATGTTGCAACTATCTAGGAGACAGCATCTGTCTCTCAAGACTATGAAGGCTTTGTCTGCTAAACAGCTAAGTGAGCTGTTGTCATTCTTCTGTTGCAATACTGTTTTTGTGTTTGAGCACAGATAGAGAGGAATGATCACCAGCAAGTTGTCTGGTGGTCAGAGCTGAGTCCTGTTTCCCCATCACCCAAATCATTTCAGTTTGTGTAACAGAATATTACAATAGGAGCATTTCTACTGTGACATCAATGTGTTCGAATGCGGGCTATAGCTGTATCCTCTTATGTGTGGAATTAACAGGCCCAGAGGTAAAGCACAGTGCACATATGGTAATTATTATGATTGGAAGTGGTTCCCGCATTAATTGATGGCAGTAGCAACTAAAACCAGCCTTATTTAATTTTCATCTGTTCTTATGACAAGACAGGATCCGTTGCAGTCTTGTCTTATTATAGCTTTTTCTCTTTTTCTTTAAGAATGGGTCACAAGGAAAATATTTTAGGGTTCTTTATGCTCAGCCTTTGTCAGTGTTTTGGAGCCTTCTTTCATTAACAAATGGTTATTGAAAAGAGCTACCCAGCAACCTGCTGTAGAGAATTGGATGTCTTGTCTACCACCTACTGAGATTGACGTGGTATCACGAGACCAGTCCTTGGCTGGTGCCAACTAGTGGCCTTGCTCAGAGTCTGGACCCTGCAGGGACAAGCCATTGCAAAAGAGAATAAATGAATGACTCTGTCTCATCAAGTGAAGCCGTGTCACTGATGTAATTGAGAATCATAAAAATCATACATTTTCAAAGCTGTGTCTGAGGCTAAAATTGTACTTACAAGTCTTGGTTTTATTATGAGTGTATACACAAAACGTTCCTGCTAACAAGCAACATTCTTAAAACACATACACAGTGTAGAGAACATGCGACTGAAAAGTTCAAACAGAGACTTCGTTCATCTTTTTTTTCCCCCTAGATACTCAAGCCAGAAAGTAAATAAAAGCCCTAAGTGCTTGCATTTGGCATCCTTCCTGTTACAAATGAAAGAATTAATGGTGAAAGGTGCCCCAGAAAACAAATGTCATTAGTCTTTCACCCATGGGTTCCTACATTGAAATACAGACTTGCCTCACAAGTGGAAAAATATTTGGTGGGCTCATAATGATCCCAGATGGATAGCTGCCATCATAAAACCACCATAGACCTTATCACTGCCTTAATGCCTGCAAAATATTAGGCAGTTGAGAATGGACAGGTCCGGGGGCAGTAGGTTATAGTAATGTAAGTATATCAAGATGAATACAGTATGCATAAACATTATGGGCAAGATCTTCAAAGGCAAGGGTAACACTTCCATGGGCTTCAGTGGAAGTCAGTTAGGCTGACAGTGAGTGATTTTGCAAATCCCACCTTGTATATATCTTGATTGCCTCCTTCCGCCCTACCCTTCATAAGCTGCTTGTATTCTTTGATTGTAAATTCTTTGGGGGCAGGGACAGTGTATTTCCTGTTCAAAGACATCACCTTGCACCTTGTGGGAATTACTGGTATGCAAATAAATAAATTTGATATGATTGGCAGTCCTTGATCCAGAGGCCAAAGACTGGAGTGGGATAGGTTGTTGCACAAAAGCATTGAGGTGCATTGGCAGAGCAGGGTTTCAGGTGACACTTCAGGGCTGAGATGTGTCACATTTATTCCAGAACAGAGTGTCTACACGGGGGATTTATTCCAGGATTGCAACATTATCCTGGAATAGTTATTCTGGAATAGCCGTGTGAGTCAGTTCCCTCCAGACAAACATGGTCTAAGTGTATCTTTTGGCATCACTGTTGATGCTTCACACGCTACCTGTGGAAGCACGAAATACAGGCACTCAGACACTGCCGTGATGAGTTCAGTATAAAAGCCTATATAGAACTGAACAGAAAAAACAGTGCAAATGAACTAACCTGTGATTGGCCCATAAAAACAAATTCTAACTTTTCAAATAATATTACAACTTTTTACAGTGTTCCACATCCAGTGGCCAAACTATTTGCTTGATTCTGGAGCTTTTTGTGATACTGGAGTTGGAGCTGGGAGTGTTTACAGTTTTGCTGTGCCCCTTAGTACATTGGCTGTTACTGTAGCTGCTAATTTCCAATATTTTAAAACTAGTAGGGCTGTGCCAATGGTCCATCTAATCCTGTGTCCTCTCTTGGACAGTGATCAGTACCAGACACATCAGAGGAAAGAGTAGAACTCCAATAATGAGCAATCATGCAATAATTTGCCCATGGAGGATCTTACCTCCTCACCACTAGGCAGTTAACATTGGGTTTATGTTCTCAAATGTAAGGGGTGCTATAAAAATGCAAAATCAATATTGTGAAAATTTCCATGTATCAAAACTTGATTATTTAAATCATCATAATAATAATGAATAATGCATAGCTTATCCTGTGGTGAGCCTAGCAATAATTGTCCTGCCACTGGACGAGCCATTTCATCGGTTCCCCCTCCCTCAATCAAAAGGTAGCAAGCTTAGCCTTGAGAAGGGAAGGTTCAGTGTCTTATGACTCCTTCGGTTGAGTGTCATTGACTGGCTCCAGAGAGACTCTTCATCCAGTTCGTATCCATAAGGAAGAAGGCTACGCTGCGGGGGTGTAAAGTGAGGGGATGTGGAGAGAAGGCTTGATCCGCAGGACTGTCAGGGACATTGTCAGGGTGGAGGTGGAGGGGCGTTTTCATATTTCCACCTACAAAGGTTTGTTTTCCTTCCTATTGAAGAACAGCCACTGATTGAGCAGTCCTAGCAAAAGCCAAGGCTTTGTGTTTGTTCTTAAGCTGTCATGATGAATGTGCGACCCGACCTTAAAATGAGATGTTTTGAAAACCTTGTGGAGGAGGGGGCAGCCCATTAAATACGAATTCCCGTCTTTAAAGGGAGTTTGAATGACCAAGAGAAATAAAGCAAATGTTTCTCTTTCTCTCTTTACACAAGCTACAGTCTAGACTAGACTTCTCATTGTAGTATGAAGTGCCACAACAAGATCAGCTGGAAATGAGAAAGGCAATAGAAAATCTGATTTTTTAGGCAGGCCTTGGGATGGCATAGCTTGTAAGTCAGTCTACCTTGTCTGGCATTGATGCAGTTAAAAAAAAAAAAAAAAAAAAAAAAAAAACCTACTAGTTTAAGTAGGTCCTAAAAGTTCCTTCAACGCTGCAGAAAGATAGGAAGGTCTGACTTCATAGAAATGCAGTGACGAGCAAAAAACCTGATATACTACACACAAAGCATAGCATAGTGTGTGGCCCATTGCAATTTAGTGTCTCTTGGTTATCTGGCACCAGTTGTATTAGATACGTTGCTTTGGTTAGGCATTCACTTAAAGAAACTGATGCAAAAACAAAAAAGATACTGTAAGATACAGGACAAAAGAAAACACAAAGGTAAATGATTTGAGATCAGAGGACTTTGTTCAAACAGGAAAATGGAGCATGAACAACTCCCAAGTATTCATAAAATTGCTCTGACTTTGCAAGCCATTTAACCCCCGTGTCGTTTAAACCATGTTTATTTTTAAGGATGATTCAAATATTTTTAAGAGTGCATAAAAGGAATGTCACTATCCAGGACTTCAAAGCTCCTCTGGTTTTGCAACAAATTGTCAATAATCCAAAACTATCAGGCTAAACAAGCCCAGAACACCCTGTCCCTTACAAGCACTGTGGGGGAGAGCCCCTCTCTTACAAATCTTAGGAGCCACACAGTTGAGGAAGATGACATCTCCCATGGATCCCTTCTTCTCATGACATTTTTCTCTATCTAGCTAAGCTAGTTCACCATGCACTGTGCAGCCTCCCTTAGCTACACACCCAATTAGTGTAGTGAAAAGCCTTGTGCCAAATGCACTGCGCATGCATGACATGTTATTTCCAAAGGACTTGTAACTCAGGTCAAATCAAAGGAAAATTTCACAAGAATACTCAAAGGCATTCCCTTTCAGTGAGAGCTACCTCCTTACCATGTGTTAGCTTTTTACCCTCCGCTTTTCTGGTTGGAGAGCTTTTTAAAAAAATCTCATTTTTAATAATAATTTATATTATTGTATATTATTATAATAAAGTAGGTGTTTTCTTTTCAGTCTTGTGTTTAAAAATGGCTGAAATACTTTTTTCCAGACTTCAAAAAATAATATTAATAATTGGGCCGAGGCCAAGTCTGGAAAACTTTAGCCCAGAAGCTGCAAGATTCAGAAAGTTACAAGCAACTGAATACAAGGTTAGAATGGAAACTATCATGCAACCCTAACTGCCATTCACTAACTCTCCTGCTATGATATTTTTAATGTTAAAAATGCCTTCTATATCAGTCTTTTAAATTAAACTTCCAATAACATTTGGCATATTGAAGAATATAATGTATGGAACAGAGCTGCCTGGACTGACAGCTGGGCTAGATAATGGAGTAGAAGATAATAAGACTTTTTCTGTGATTAGACACATTTTCACTCCAGTGTTTGTTTAAATTAGGAAGCCTAAAATAAAGTTGAGATATGGCTTATGATTTCTAGGCAAGACTACAACTTTTGTTGCAGTTTTGGTTTATGTTTAACCACTAAGAACAATACAAATATCTTTCTTCTGAATGCTTAAGTAGAGATAAATTTTAGAATATCTACAGTAACCACCCAAAAATGAAAATAAGGAACAAATGTGCTTTGTTGACTGATAGTTGCTTCAACGGCATTCCAATCCATGGGTTAAATTTTATAATAACTTTCAGTACAAGTTGCAAATGCTTTTATCAAGCTGATTTTGTTCTTTTTTAGAAAGATTGTTTTTGCTGACTTTTTTTTTTTTTAAGCCAGCTATGGGGTTCACTTTTTCAACTATTCCAGCAGTAGTAATAAAGATTCTGTCATTAGAATTTAGGGGGCAGTTTGTTTAGTGCTCCAGAACTCTCCTCTAGCTATGCAATGGAGCTGGGGTGAAGAGCTTGTAGTGAACTTTGAATCTATGTGAATTTAGCCTGTGGTTAAGGTCCATATGTTTGAAGTGTCAGCCCGTGGTGCAGGTTTGCAAACAGGAGCTGAGGTCCTTGATCATGTTCACATACTTCTCCCTTGTCCCAACAAAGTCTATGAATTCTGATGGCCCAAATAGCCAGTTTTTGTCCCTCTGTCCTTGAGTCGGGTGGCAGTCTCATTGTTTTTAAGAGTGACAGCTGCTGCATTCCCCAATCCATCAAAGTTCTACTGGTGGAGTAAGCAGGGAAACACTATGAGTTTCATTGGATGTATCCCCAAATTCCTACTAACACGCCTGCTAGAGAATCTATGGGAGTTCGCTTGTCTCAGCAAGAGTTTAAGCTAAGACGTGCTGCGTCTGTCCCAGCTCAGCGAAGATCCAGATGTTGCAGAGGGAATGTTTCCCAAGTCTTGTTGCTGTAAGGTGCAGACTGCCCCTCTACAGACCCACTTTTTATGGGTAGGGTAACGGGGCTCATCTCACTGAAGAGCCTGCTGCGAAGGTACGGTCAACTGGCATACCCAAAGACCAAGGCAGGCAATCTCCTGGCCAAAGAACAGGGCAAGTGGAGAGGGAGCCCAGCCCTCAAATTCAATCTCTTATTCAAGATGGGAAGGGCGAAACCCTGGTGGCTGATGTAGTCCCAAGCCCTGTGGACCAAACAACTGCGTACTGTTCATGAACTCCTCACTAACTGATCTCATTACAGTTTGTTTGCAATGTTTGCCACCGTCCCAGGATATTAGAGAGCCAAGGTGGGAGACGTAGTATCTTTTATTGGACTTTTATCTTCTGTTGGTGAGAGGGACAACAAAAATTGGTCCAATAAAAGATACTAGGTCACCCACCTTATCACTCATTAGGGTTTGCACAGTTCTGTTCTTCAATGCTAACAGCAGCAAAAACTAGTTGTTGTCAGTAAGGTAGCAGACATGACTTGCATACACACAGACAGCAGATTTGTGTAGTAATAAAGGACCATAGTAATTCTTTTACCAAAACTGCCCTTTAAAAATCAGCAGCAGTAGGGGATAGCATCCTATGAACCGCTTCCCTCATGCCATAGACATAACATCTCTAGGCTAGGGGACACGTGGACTCTTAACTCACTAAGCGTGAGTGGATATAGAGAAATTCCATCCATAGTGAAGCAAAACAGAAGGCCCAAATTGTTCCCATGCATTATTACAATGTGAAAAGAGCCTTTCTGTTTCCAGTGAAACCTTCACGTAGAGTGAGGCTATTGTGTCAATAAAAAATAGCTTCCCTATAAGCTTCCACTATATAAACCGCTAAGTATGGGGAGATACAATGGAGAGCAATTCACTTGTAAGAGTGTCCCAGTCACCAACTCAAGACGCTCCTGTACTCTGCTACTCACAAATGATGCAGTCACCCAAACACAGATAAGTTTAAATGCCCTCCACCCTAAGCTAATGCATATTCTCCCTGTCTGTCTGTGTCTCTCGCTGGTTTACTCTCTCGCCCAAAGTCTCTTTTCCACTATGTATTACAGTTGCAGAGGCTTTGCTGTCATTACACGTCTGTATTTTTCTTCTGAATAAAAATTAATTTGATTTCCTACATTTTAGTGGGGGGCTGCTTATCTCAGAGCACGATGCTCTGTTTGCTGAGCCTCTAGTTCAGAAGGGAGTGTGTCAGTCATAGTGTACATTTTCCAGTTCACAAAGATTACAGAGCCAAAGGTCTGCAGACTGAATAGGGATGTTAGTCAGCATGTCCTGAACTTAAGACAGATAAGGGTCCACTTCCTAGGCTGCCCTGATCAGAAAGTTAACAGTTGGTGACAGTAAGTCTGTCTCTGTTCTTAAGTAATTGTTATCATTTTGTAATATTTACAGGTCTGGCTCCCTCAGATTAAAATGTAGAAAATCAAAAAGAACTTCTTCCTTCAGAAACATACACCACTGCTTTCTCCTAGACACGTTTTTTTTTTTAAGGGGGAGGATGTTGCAGGCTTGGCACGCCATGCAGGCGACATACTTAGGGGGTGGGGGTGGGGGAAGCGGATATCAGTTCTGTCTTCATCTCTGTGGGCTACTACTATGTAAAAGTAAAACTACAAACTGAGTTGCACAGAGCCCTGTGATGCCATAAAAGTCAGCAATAAAAAGACAAATGTTCAACTTGGCTCTGGCATGGTGGGGTGGGGACAGAGATTGTATTTCTCCACTCAGTGCGTGAAACCAAGATCAGTGGGGGTTTGGGACCTGGATGGAGTGACATCAGGGATAGTTGCCCAAAGCAACGTCGTTTGGCTGATTGAACCTTGTAGATACTGTCATAGCTTTACACCAACTTCCAGTGAAAGCACATCTGGGACCTCGTCACTAGAAAACTATGCAAACTGAATCACTGTGCTCCTCCTCTTGCCACCCTCTAGGACTTGGGACCATTACAACTTTTACACAGCTAAAAAGAAAAAATTGCAAAAGTCTGTTTTAACCTCCTAGACTTTTATTTTTCGGGAAGCTCATCTACTGAGTCCCTGGAGTTTGATGTCCACTTTATTCCCTGCCTCTGTGGGTGAAACAGGAAACCTCCATAACTAAATCTTGGGATAATGGGGAAGTCTCAGAAAAAAATCATAGGACTGGAAGGGACCTCGGGAGGTCATCTAGTCCAGTCCCCTGCACTCAGGGCAGGACTAAGTATTATCTAGACCATCCCTGACTGTTTATCTAACATGTTTGTCTAACATGCTCTTAAAAATCTCCAATGATGGAGATTCCACAAACTCCCTAGGCAGTTTATTCCTGTGGTTAACCACCCTGACAGTTAGGAAGTTTTTCCTAACGTCCAACCTAAACCTCCCTTGCTGCAATTTAAATGGTAACTTTCAAAAGAAAACTCCTTAACTGTGTTATCTAAAGTGTAGTTTGTACTCCCAACTCCCTTTACCCCTTCTGTTCCATTACGGGCACCAATCATAAATAGGGGAAAGAAACACCAGAGGTTTCACAGGTGACTGTGGACTCTTCTTCTTAATAAACAAAAAAATACACTATTTAATAGGACAACAAAAATTTCCTCTTTTTTCCTCCCTAGAGAAAACTATTGCAGCCATAACAGTACCCAGAAAAAGAATTTGAAAACACAATAATGCTCCAAATTGTCATGTTTGTAAATAATGCTCTAATAACGAGCCAGATCGGAATTTACATTCCTACCTCCCAGCACATCTGAAGTGCGTATCAGGAGCAGTAATGCATGCCCTGTTCTGGCTTATTGCTTAAACATAAAATGTTGGTCATGTTCTTGAAGCTTAATTGTTTCTTTTGTTGCTATGGAATGTAATAAACAAGCAGTATGATTATTTTATATTGCTGATCAGAACTCCCTGGTTCAGTCCCAGTCTGAATTTTATTTGCGCAGTTGGTGGGTTACGGTATCTGGGAGGGGGAAGAGAGAGGAGGGTAGGTCAGCTTGTAATGAGGGCTTTTATCTGATTTTGCTCTTGTGGTAGAACATCACTCTTGTTATGGGGGAGCACTAGATTAGGGGCTTGTCTGTTAACATGGGTGGAGCAAGTTTAGAAGATGGTATCTCTAGCACAAAATATTTCCACAGTAAACAACATTCCTTCTGTTTTATACCATTCATCTTTCAAAATCAAAATAGCAGTGAAAACGTCATCACTTTGCTGTTGTGGCTTTGAAGATGCAAGTACAGTAGCTCTCTTTATATGAAGTTTATTTCCTATATTTTCACTAACGTGTGGATGGCTATAAAATTTATGTACAGGACATTGCAGTACATCCTCTTCTCTGAATGAATAACTAAATATAATGAGTGAATTCATTATTCAGCTGTTTCTGGCTCTCAGAACCTTGTTGTGTGTGTTTCACATTTAGAGACCCCTTTAAAACTTTTTACGATTATTTTTCTAGACAGTTTAATTTTTCATAGGTAAGATTTGTAACAAATCTGCTTAACAAGAGATAAAAGCATGTGATTAACTTTTGAGAAGATAATTGGCATGTTACTGTCTCTGACAAGACAATTGGAATATCTTTGTCATTGTTTGTAATATTGCATATTTTATGAGAGGTACAGAGTGAAGACATGGCTGTAATTTTATCCATGGTACTCTACTGATATAGCCCAGAGTGCGTAGTTCTGTATATTGCTGGTGTCATTCTGTGCACATGTCCTCCAAGAACAGTATCCCCTGCTGAGGCATATAGAATAGCTGTCTAGATTTTTTCCAGAATGCACTGATACACAAGTGTGGCTGGTGTAAGTGCAGATGCAGAGACACAGTTGAGACATGGGTGTGTTGTGGAAAGCTGCTGTGGAGACACGATTCAGTTCTGTTTCCAGGCCAGATGAGTTTCATGCACTCATTACCAAAACATGTCTGTATTTATAGTCTAGACAGGGCTTAATTGGATGGTGCTTCCTTCACCGTCCATTGGGGCCGTTCCTAGATCAGCAAGAGAGACTGCTGCAGGGAGACCCAAGGCAGTGCTCATTTTCCAAAAAACCCAAGGGGGCTATGTCCTAACACCCAGCGATTAGAAGGACAGACCCAGAAACTGAGCTCAGTAATAGTAACCACGCAAAGATTAAAACATTAAACTTGGGACAAAGTGAAAGCACTCCCACAAGAGCTGCTTTAACCCTTTCCTTTGTGGTGTCAGTTGCAACCTTCAAAGAGCATTTACCTGTTTATAAACTGTCATAATTTGAACTTCAAAGTTCATGTTGTTGTACAAGGCTTGGACTGATTAGTTTTTTCTTCCTATGTACTAATAGGTAATTTGTTTGGGCCACTCCCTTTATTGACCAAGCGTGTAGTCTGAGGGTGATATGTTGTGCCTTCCCCCTCTTCTCTCCAGATGCTTCCACACCTCCTGCTGGCCTGGGGAGGAAGAGATCACATTTCTGTTGCAGCTTTGTGCCTTTTTAAATTGTCGTTAAAGGAGAAAGATGTTCACTTGCTTTAATAGCCATAAAATTGTGTCAGAAATCTACCTTAATTTACACTCGATGCTCAAGTCCCTTAGGATTGAATGTGGTATCAATGTTGCAATATGGTCCCAGCCCATTTTTTTATCTGTTATATTGGACATTTGTTGCATGTTAGCATTGCACTTTGTCTATCTATCTTAGGTATTTATATGGCTCCCATCATCATACTGGATCTAAGTGCCTCATAATCTTCAATGCAATTATCCTCACAACACTCGTCTGAGGTAGGAAAGCCCTCTTGTCTCCATATTCCAGATTGGAACTGAGACAGACACACACTAAGTGACTTCCCCAAAGCTACACAGGAAGTTTGCTGTGAAACTGGGAATTGAAACCAGGAATCTTGAGTCCCAATGAAGCCCCTAAATGTGCAAATCTGTGTTGTGTATTCTGCACTCATTCGCCAAGTCAAATTCCCATTAATGTCAATGCAAGCGCCAAACACAGAATACACAATAGAAAATCTACTGTGTGAGGAGTCAAAAGAAGATTTTTGCCCTGAGTTATATAGGTAAGTTCTTGGATTCAAAGCCAATATTCTTATCTCTGACATGCTCCTCTATAAATGTGCTCCTTCTGAAACCAAGCAGAAATGTACCTGTATAAGCACACACTGTGTAAGACCCTGGAAACCCCTGAACTATCCAATATTCCTTTTGTTTTGTATTTGCCCATTGTATAAACGTTAGCACTCCACAGGTGAAACTATGGATCTGAAGACACTCTTAGCTTTGTCCAAGGCACTGAACTACAGTTACAGAAACGCCTGTGCTACTAATAACAGTGTTGATCCACTGTGCTCAGGAACCCCAATACCACTTTATATAAACCCACGTGTAACACCAACAGACCCCGGTCATCGAGTGGTGGGATTGAACCAGGGACCTCTGGCACTTGGTGCATGAGCCTCTACCACGTGAGCTAAAAGCCATATGGCTGGTAGCTAAGGCTGTAGAGCAGACTCATTTTCTCTCTCTCTCAGTGGTCTCAGTGCCACTAGATGGGACAGAACACCACACCCAGGAGGTGTGTGGGTTACACACAGCAATTTTTTTTATTTCCTGTCTCTGGCAGTGTGATCTAGTTGCAATTTGAATTCAGAACAAATCCCATTAGTATTCCAGGTCTAGACCTTTGAGGGCTTTTTCCCCTCTTTACCCAGCCAGCTTTGTGCACTTGGGATTTGTGATTTCCTTAAGTCGATTTCTTTGTTTTGAGTTTAGATGTAGCATATTTGAAAGGGAGCAGGTTTTAAACATGATCTGTTTACAAAAGCCAGAGATGAAAGACTTAGAAATCACTTTAAAAAAAAAAGATACAAGATTAATTTTGAACCATGTAAAATCACAGTAATTTCTAGCCTGTATTATGTTATTTGGCTTCTATTTTAATTCCTATTAGACAACCCTACACCTTGATCAGGGCTGGTCTTAAAACACATTTGTACTCAGAACAGTGAAGTTATGAAAGGACTCTGCTTCCTGTGTATTCTGCAGAACACACAGGTCCTCTGGTTATACAGTAAACTGCATGGAATTCACTTAATGTAACTAGAACACGTTAAAACACTTGAAGGATGGGACTAACTTAAGGTGAAATCCTGGCCTTATAACTTCAGTAGGGCCAGGGTTTCACTCTTAGAGCAGGTCTACACTTAAAACACTGCAGCAGATGAAGACACTACTGCGCCAACAGGAGAGCTTCTCCCCTCGGTGTAGTTAATCCACTCACGTCACTTGCAGGTTTAAACTAGTGTAAATGGTGTAGTCTCTGTAACTTGAAGAGTTTAAATCATGATTTGAGGACTTCAGTAACTCAGCCAGAGGTTATGGGTCTATTACAGGAGTGGGCGAGTGAGGTTCTGTGGCCTGCAACGTGCAGGAGGTCAGACTAGATTATCGTGATGGTCTCTTCTGACCTTAAAGTCTACAAGTGTGAGTCTGAGATGCAGTAGCTATGTTGACGGAAGAATGGGCAAGTTTGAAGGCCTGATTCTATAGCCTTACGCAGGCACAGCTCTTCCTGACTTTAGTCTAGGTTGTGCCTGAATAAGATTTGCAGAGTTTGTAAACCAGGAGCCATATTTTTGTACTCCTGATCAAGTTACAAATATCAACATCTTGTCTGTATATTTGACAGTAAATCTATAGTTGCTTATGTGATATAAAACAGTTCAAATTTATAATCAGAATAGTTTCTCCAAACGCACTGCTTTTTCGTTGTTGTGAAAAGCTTTACCCAGCATTCTACAGCCGTGTGAGTTTTGAATGAAGAGCAAGAAGTTTGAGCTGTAAACTCATTTACCTTTTCCTTAACACTGACAAAAATAGAATTTACTCATTACGAAATGGGCGTTCTCTGCAAATCCCTAGTTAGGAAACAATATATGTCCATTTCATGTCAATAACGGTTATCTCTGTTAGTCCAATAGGCTCATCTCCATTTGCGCGGTAGGAAAGCTGACGATTTGCAGTGATATATTATAATGCCAGTGAGAAACAGGTCTAGGGATTATTTTGGTTTTCAGTTTTTAATTTCCCAAATTCAAAAACATCCAAAGGATTTTACTTCTCTGGCTGAGTAGCCTAGCAGTTATTGTGCCTAATGATATCACAAATGCTCCAGCAGAGTCCAGAAGCCGGAACCATTTTATATAATTTGGTCGGTCGTTTGCGTGCTTGTTTATTCAGTGGGTTTAAAAAATCCCCTGACTTATTTCCCAGGGTTTCAGTCTTGAAAACTTTTCTCAGCACTCTTATATGCTGTCATGAAGCTATTCATTATCACCTGCAGCACCACCACTGTATTGTCCCCATTACAGGATAAAGATTACACGTGTATCTTCAGGAAAACCTATTATGGACCCAAACAGATCTTGAAATGGCTGACAATATTTTTCTTCCTCTTTGTGGCTGTGGTTCTTCTTTTACAATCCACTGATTTCCATTCTTCAGGTATTTACACCTCTCTTTCAGGCTTATCATCTTCTAACATGTCAACCTTATTCCTACCTTAGCTGCGTCTTCAACATTTAGCTCAGAGGTGGGCAAACTACGGCCGAGCCACATCCAGCCCACAGGACTGTCCTGCCTGGCCCTTGAGCTCCCGGCTGGGGAGGCTAGCCCCCGGCCCCTCCCCTGCTGTCTCCCCTACCCCACAGCCTCAGCTCGCCATGCTGCCAGCGCTCTGGGTGGCAGCGCTGCGAGCTCCTGCCGGGCAGCACGGTGGCATGGCTCTCTCCAGCCGGGCAGCGCGGCTGCCAGACATGCTGCTCTGAGCAGCATGGTATGGGGGCGGAGCGTGGGAGGGGTGGATGAGGGGGGGGAGCCATCGCCCCCATACCATGGTGGGGAGGGGGGGGGGGGGGGGGGGGGGGCAGAGGTTCGGGGGGGGGGGAGGGGACGGTCAGGGGACAGGGAACGGTTGGATAGGCGTGGGAGTCCCAGGGGGTCTTTCAGGAGGCAGAGGTGTGGATAGGGGTTGGGGCAGTCAAGCCAGAGAGCAAGGGGAGTTGGATAGGTGGTGGGGTCCCAGGGGGGCGGTTACGGAACTGGGAGCGGGGGGGGGGGGGGGGGGGGGGGGGGGTTCGGGGGGGGGCGGGGGGGGGGAGGGGGGGGGGGGGGGCGGATAGGAGGTGGGAGCCAGGCTGTTTGGGGAGGCACAGCTTTCCCTACCCGCCCCTCCATACAGTTTGGGAACCCGATGTGGCCCTCAGACAGAAAGTTTACTCACCATGACTTAGCTGAACAGTTGGCCGTAGCAATCATTCGTCATTTGGTATATTCCTGTGCAGCTGCAGGAAGGATCGTATCAGTGACCTAAACTTATTGAAACATTTTGTCTCTTCAGATTGTAAATTCTTCAGGGCAGGGAGTGTTGTACCTGGATTTGTAAAGGGCTGTGTAAATTTACATGTTTTATTAGAACTAATAGTAAATATGTGGCATAATTACAGTCACTTCAGATGAGCATGGGTTTCCTGGACAATTGACTTACCCCACAAAAATACCATTTTCCCAAACTGATTTTCTATACAGTCCATGCTATTGTTCAAACTGTATAAAATATTTAACCCAGGCATACGTTTTCCAAGCCTTCCCTTTTTTTCACTCTTCAGTTTCCCTTTGTTCCTCATTCTCTAGACAAACTTCCCACTTGCAGCTTCCCTCCCTCCGTGATCATCCCCACCGAGCCCACACACAGAGATCCTTGCATAAAATCTACAAATCTTGCTTTGCCTAGTACATTTCCTGTGGTTTCCTCTGTCTCTCACAACAGTTTTTCATAGTTGGTATCTATTCTGTAAATCTGAAAAAAATATTCTGAGGAAGACGTGGTGCACACCACATAGACACTTAACTGAACCGCGTCAGATAGACTCTCTGTCAGCAGCAAAAAGAGAAGTGATGCAAATATTGCTGATGGAACCAAAGAGAGAGGAACAGGATGGCCTCCCCACTTTCAGGGATATAGTCTGGTATCCTAAAACAGCAGATGAGAAATGTCCTTCCAGAAATTATGGAAAACCAGACACCTCCTAAGCACATAGTCTTCTTATACATCCCAGGGAATGGGTGCAAAGTACAGCTGTTGCATCACTTTGACTGGTCAGCTATTAGTTTGGCACAAATTGAGACTGTTGGGCTAAAGTCTTGGAAAAGACCTCTTAGGTTTTTCTGAGCTGTTTAGCTGGTGGTCTTGTGCAGATGAAATCTTTAACACCTTGTACATTGGCATATTCGTGGGGGACTGACATGCTATAAGAATAGATAAGCCTCTATTTCGTTCCAGTACATTAATTAGCCATGTAAGGATAAATTTTCATTCGCAGTAAGGCTTCACTATCATGCTGAATCTTTAGCTAATTCTTTTTGCTAGCTTTGATGAACTGCTAATGCAGAGTCTGATCACACAGGTGCTCCCCCCACAGATCTCCTATTAGCAGAGGCCATATCAAGCCCGTAATTTGACAGTATGCCACAAGGCTGCTAAATGAAACTAAGGGTACAATTTTCAAAAGCACCTATGTCCCATATTCAAACTGATTTAAAAGTTTCAGTCTCCCTGAAAATCAACCGGAGTTTGGCTACTAAGTGCCTAAGTACTTTTTAAAATGTCTCTTTTTAAAATGGGACTTAAGTCATTTAGGTGCTTTTGAAAACATTAACCTAGGAGCCTGCATCTCTTGCAGTTTCTCTCTAGAAACAATATACATATACAATATTTGAGAAAAGGAAGGGTCTCCAATGTCATGTAGGTAACCCCATACTTTGATACTCTGCCTTTCCCCTATTACTGCCCCAGTCCATTTGACTGGGCCAGCTTTTCATCCAAAGCAATACCTAGGCTACTATGAGACCACTTATACTAATCTACTCAGTCTTAGACCAGTTCCATCTGCCATTGCCATTATGTTTTGTTTCTTAATGGAGATCATCCACTGACATGACATTGAGTCCTAAATCATAACTTTTATTTTTTTTTTAAATGTACTGAGGAGGTATTGAATCTTAAATGGCATTAGCCCCTCTGGAGCTATGCCGGGGTAGTCGGCTACTCGTGATGCTATCTTTCTCATCTTTAGGTGCCGGGGAAAAATGTCGTTGAACTTTTGTGGTAGCAAAGTTATTGCAGTTTATTTCTACATCTGTTCATTGGACTTCCTGTGGTTTTTCATCGAGTCGTATGATAGCTCAGACAGTCTGTAGCTCCTGGTCTGTCTAGTTATACCGCTGCTCCAACCACTAAATCTGACTTCTGCTTTTTCTAGCAGAAGAAAGCAAGATAGGCCACTGTGGTAGGTTGATTCATCTGAGCTGATAAACTTGCTGTCTGCATTGAAGGCTGCAGTTGAAATCCTAGCATTACCTCGGCCTTTAAAATTCAAAGCAACTGAATGTCTTTATGATTGTTTCTGTTTTAAACTAGCTTGGGTTTATTGGATTGTCTTTGCTTAATGAGGTAGTGGCTACCTACAAATGCATAGAATGCACAGACCTGTTTAGGTCAGGACAGTAAGTTCAAAGACTAATAGCAAAGGGGCATGTGAATAATAATTTGTGTGTGTTCTACATGCTTTCTCTTAGTCGAAGGGTGTAGCTGTTAGCCAGCTGAGAGAAAGCACAAGTGAATAGAGCTAAGGAGAAAGAACGGGGTACTGGTTTGTCCCTGGACAAGATTTTCAAAAGCTATTAGTGATTTTGGATGCATCCATTTTTGGGTGCACAAATTGAAGTGTCCTAAACTCAGCACCTGATTTTCAGAAAACACTGAGCATCCACCCTCTGGAAATCAGGGCCCTTTGAAGTAATTCATCTTGGGTATCCAGAAATTGAACCATGCAAAATCAATAGCCGTTTTTTAAAAATCTTGGCCTGCATGTTTGTTTTTCCAGTATTCAGCCAGATTAAACAGAACACAGAAGAAAATAGTTTCCCAGGTAGTCTGAATAGCAGTATGTGGAATTTTGTTGACTGTCGTACAAATCTCTGTGTGTGTCTGTTGTTACGCTAGCGAATTTGTGTTTCTCATGAGTGTTCTAAAACACTTGTAACATGAGGTAGTTTTACAGCTCTCCTGGAATGCTGGTTTAGTACTGTCTCTCATATCTATACTCCACTTGTCAAAGGCCCCAGTTCATCCATTTGGAAGTAGTACATGTAAAAATAAATTGCACACGGTTGCATTTAAACATGATTTGACTGTACTTTGAACTACAGTATGTCAAAATTGTTAAAAATTTATATCAACTGTCTGACCTTTTAGGGGATACTTAATCCCTGCTGTCATTTTAAACTGTTCTTAAATCAATCTAGTGAGTCAGGAGCAGCTCGTGTAAGAGAAGTCTTTACCTTAATAATCATAAATGTTCAATAAACACCCCTGACTCTTTTAAATAGAGCAATACAGGATTATTTTTCTTTCTTAAATATAAAAAGGTGCTAGAATGGTAAATCTGGAGATGGGAGACCTTTGTTATCCACAGAACTAGGACAGCGTGGACAGTCCCCATCCTGGCCCTCCAGCATGCCTCAGGATTTAACTGGAGGGACCTCCATTAGGAACAAGATGGCTGTCTCCACACACATTCAGTTCTTGGCCTCTTTGTTGAAACTCCCAGAAAGGGTGTCAGTTATGGTAGCTTTCTGTTGCTCGACGTGGATACCTTTTCACATTAGGCCACCAATTAGTTTGACACAGTCCACTAAACTGCCATGGATAATTATACTTCCCTTACAGAGGCTGGATTTGAATTAGTGAGTTAGAAGTGAAAAGCTCCATATCTCATCATCAACCCAGTGAGCCATCCAGTGTCCGCTGCTTAGGTATTTAATCGAAGTCTGGTCATATCTGTCATTACTTGTACTCATTTTATGAAGACATAACGAAAATTGCATGCCGTAACTGCAAACTGTAGAGACACTGACATAAAACATAGATATCTAAATTTTCAAGCCAAACCTGAAAAGTTTTCAAGAAAAAAGTTCAGCATGACAGTGAGACAAATTTGATTGCAATGGGTTATAATTCTAATCCTTAAATTGATTATTTAATTGCTACAGTCGATGACAGCACTGATCAGTTTGAAGAAAGTGTTGATGAGAAAATCAACACAACTATTGGCAGAAAAATTTAACACCATCAGGAATATTCTACACTTTCCTTTCAATTGAGAGAAAGTGGTATAGGGAGAGCTGAACATCTCAGGCATTGTTGTTGATATTTCTTAAGCCATGACTTGTGGGGGGGAATATATTTATATAGTTTTGTTTACCTCAGTAGCAGCATTTATAATATTTTCTGTTTTTATCCTTTCATTCCAAAGGATCCCAAACCACTTTAATAACATACATACTCAACACTGAAGCCCAACCACCTCTGGCATGGCAGACGGCAGCTATTTAAGGACTTGTCTATACTAGGAAATTTAATCGTGCTTTAAATATGAGTTTTAAGCATTGAATTAGCTGGTGCAAAACTGAACATGATTTGGCTTTGTCTACACTGACCACAAAACCAGGAAATAATTAGGATGTGTGATCACTGCCTAATCAGAGTGTCATGGCCTGTGACTAGAGAGGATTTGGCCCCGTCTGGTTGGTCACACTCCACCTCGGCCAGTGTCCATGCATTGGGCGTGTGATCGCTGCTTAATTAGAGTCCCAGACACCTTGTCTACCTGGGAGCTCTTCTGATCTTCCAGCTGTTCAACCAACCCATTCATCCCACAAGCATTCCAGGAGGGAGTGGGAGGGAGAAAGCCACTTTCACAGGTATTCAGAGAGGGAGAGGAGACAAAAGAGGGGGAGAGTGTAACAGTCTTTTTGAGCATACAGGTTATACATAGCATACAGATCACTGGTGCTCCTACAACATCTATCACAGAGGAAGAAACAAAGCAGCCCTTCCCAGAGACCTTTGGCAGAGAATTGCAGAGTACCTCCATGAAAGTTTCCTTGAGATCTCTATGGAGGATTCACGGAACATTCCAGTGCACATAAACTAACTGCTCTGCGTGGCTCCCTCTGCCTAACTCTAGAGGGGAATGAAAAGCAGATCGCAACTCCACCTCTCTTGCTTGTTTCACTACCTCTTCTACCACAAGTAAAAAAGAGCAAATCAACTGATGTGTTCGGCTGCTTCGGGGCTTCAGTCCCTGTAATTTCAAAGCAAACTGCATACTTACCAGAGGTTCCTTTCCCTGCATCAGGTTCACCCATGCTTGACTGTTGGGCCTGGCTGGACTGCAGTGGGGTCAAAAACATGTTTTTGACTCATTGCGCAGCTGGATTTCCTGGTCATGTGTCTCCCATGCTCCTCCTCCTCTTCCACCTCCTTCTCATCGCTGTTCACAGCGGGGGCCTGAGACTCGGGCTCTTCCAAAGTATCCACGGCACTTTGCAGTGGTGGTGCGCTCTCCACCAAGGATGGCATGCAGCTCTTTGTAAAAGCAGCAAGTTCATGGCTCCTCACCAGATCAATTGTTGGCCTCCATGGCCTTCTGGTACATCTGCCACAGCTTCTTGTAGCCTGTTGTAGCCCTTCTCCTGCATCCCCCAAGCAATCTGCTCATAGATGTCCACGATTATATGGCTGAATCAGAGCTGTGCCTGCACAGCCTCTTCTCCCCACAGGCATAGGAGATCCGATATATCTTGTCTACTCCAGGCAGCAGCACATCTGGAGCACGTAGCCGACATGGTCAGCTGGGCAGTTGCACTGAACAGTGGAGAGAGCTGCTAGGTGCGCTTGCCAAGCTCGGCAACCAGGAAAAGGAATTCCAAAAATGCACGGAGTTGTAAAGAGGAGGGGCAGCTTCCTGTGTACCTGACCCCTGCGCAGCGGAGTTCACAACAGTACCAGAGCGGTCAGTTTGGGACATTATAGGACAGCTCCTGCAGGCCAGTAATAGTCAACATATGTAACACAGTATCTACCCTGACGCTACGTCGACCTAATTACATCAACCCTGACTCTACACACTCGAGGAGATGGTGTTATTAAGTCGGTGCAGCAGGGCACTTACATCGGTGTGAGTGAAATTTAAGTGTAGAAACATTCACAGCTAGGTTGACGTAAGCTGCCTTGCGTTGACCTAACCATGTAGCGTAGACCAGGCCTTAGTCTCTTTGTGGCTCGATTCCCCATCTGCAAAATGGGGATAATACTGTCCAGCTAACACGGGTATTGGGGAGAAAAATATGCCAGAGACTGTGGGGCACTCAGCTACTCAGTAATGGGGGCCGTATAAGTACCGAAGATAGCTCTGTCTTAGGCCTTATCTCTACTAGGAACAGAACCAAACTAGTTAGAACTGTAGCTCTCTCCATCCTGATCCCAGTGTCAGCAGAGCCATAGTGTGCCAGTCTAGAAGAGGGTGTCAGCACATTCTGACAAAGAGCAGCGCACAGCGAGGTGTGATTGGCATTGCTTTGAATATACTAAACCTGACACATTAGACAAGCCCAAGGGCATGGCTCTGAGTGGAGCTACGGGAGGGCTGTTCGCTTTTCTGTCCGTCTACAAAATGTTCCTAATACAACACGCTTCAAGCCAGAGGCCAGACTAATTTGTGACTTGTTGGAATCACAGTATCGGATACACTGCTTGCATCAAACTACTATATTACATTCACAGTGATGACAACACAGGGAAATATCTGAAATAATAATTTCCATGTTTTTGTTGCTCCCTGGAGCACAAATAAACAAGATGAATAAATGTAAATAAACCTGAAAGCCAAGTGGCCAAGAGGACTCCATTCAATAGAGAGAAATTCCGATGGGACGAGACTGTTGGACCAACACAAGGAAGCCCTGACAGTCTGAGCTAGAGAAAGGTGATAAGGTATCCCTTCATTATTAATGGGCAAAGAGGCTTCTAAGCCATTGTCATACTTGTTCTAATCATGTTGCACCATGGCAGTTTATTCTTAGCCTTAGCCACATCCTTATAAATAATGAAATGGGCCATGTTTTATCTTACCCCAATGATTACTGTAATGTGGCTTTTATCTGCATCCCTGCCAGGCTGTTGACACAGGCAACATTTAGAAGCAGATAAAATGAATGAATTGCACCATATAAAAATAGGGTCAGCTCTTCCCAAAAAAAAACAAAACAAAAACGTGCTAATAGCTAATAACTAATAGCTGCCTTGTTAGGAACTGTATATGCTGGCTTTCTGGTGGGCTGACTTCCTGTGCTGTACATTACGCTATAGGAGAGAAGAGATACTGGACACAGGCTAACTGAGGACAGGCTGCATGGCACATCCATGCTATGCTAATTCTGGAAAGTGTTTTACCCGCAGATGGTACAGCAGAGCACCAGACATTGTGGAAATGATTGCATGCAGTGTAATTGTAGCCATGTTGGTCCCAGGATATCAGAGAGACAAGGTGGGTGAGGTAATATCTTATACTGGACCAACTTCTTTGGGGAGAGAAACAAGCTTTCGAGCCACACACAGCTCTTCTTCAAGTCGAGGAAAGGTAGTCTGAGCATCACAGCTGAATGCAAGATGGTAACAGGCCGCTCTACCTTGAATGGTCCCTTAGAATATGTCCTAACTACTTATGCTAAATAATGTGTTCCAACTTGCGTTTACTGTGACTCTGAGTACCTTTCCCAGACCTGAAGAAGAGCTGTGTGTGGCTCAAAAGCTTTCTCTCACCAGCAGAAGTGAGTCCAATAACAGATATTACCTCACCTACCTTGTCTCTCTAATTGTGGAAATGATACAGTTTGGCCAGTAATTTGGGGGAGGAGGAGTTAACTGTGTGTAAGTATAACAAGGTAGTAGGGCACTCAGATAGGAATAGTGTTAGAACTTAGATTATAGAATGGAATACATATGATCTGAAGGCCTCAGATGGCTTTACAAACAATTTAATTAAGCCTCACAGCAGCCCTGTGAGATGGATTAGTACTAGTCTCTCTTTAAAGATGGGGAAACTGAGGCACGGGGAATTATTGACTTGCCCAAAGCCGTAAAGTGAGTTAGTGGCAAAGCTAGGAATAGTATCGAGGAGTCCAGGCACCCAGCCCCTCTAATCTAATCACACTTCTTTCCTCAGCCCACACTTCCTGGAAGGAAAGAGCTAGCTTCTGTACTGGAGACATCTTTAAAAATTGGAGAAATAAGTCAGTTTATCATAACATTCCTGAAAACAAATCATAAAATGTCATACACGTTCCTAGGGCCTGTCCAAATGAGTCTCTTCCAAAGGAGCTATGGACCGTAATAGCATAATTCATTTTTATATTGACTGAAATAGCCAGGTCTCCATGTGCATGGACAGCAATATCGACGTGGGGCTTCTGTAACTTACAGTTTTCCTTTTCACAACTTTTCATGTTTATAAGGTTCCATCTGCTTAGCGTTAATTAATGGCCCATCTCGTGTGTGACTCCTGGAGATCTACTGAAGCAACCAGAGCGAGGTGCGTAACCAACAGCAAAGGGCTGAATACAGCACGTGTCAATGTAGCATACGTTGCTGGTCTCTTTATCCTCCTTGTTAAATGTATTTTCCTTTCAGGTCTGATGGTTCAGTTCCCTTAGAGCTCTTTTTATCACCACACCTTACTTGAGCTCCTATGCAGTCTACAGGTTTACAAATTGATGCAAACCCTCACTCAACAGACTTTTCTTTCTTATTGCAGAAATTCCCAGAACTGAAGTTTAAGTATGTGGAGGAGGAGCAGCCTGAAGAGTTCTTCATCCCCTATGTCTGGTCCCTGGTGTACAATTCCGCTGTGGCCCTGTACTGGAACCCACAGGACATCCAACTCTTTACGATGGACTCTGGCTGAGGGAGAAGCAGCTAAACAGCAGAGCCAGCTCTGCTCTCTCTTATCACAGGCGAAGAAACTCAAAACTGCGTGTGAATACGTGACCCCTCCCAGCGTGCGTCCTCTAAACCTGAAGCTTAGTGAGAATGAAGCCTGCTACTATTGTACAGAGCGACTTTGACATTTTGGTCCCAGACTGCAGCCGACACACTGGAAGCAGATTGTGGTGTGGGAGAGAAACTGACAAGCTTGGTTGCAAACTTTTATTTCTGTTTCGTAAAACCTAGAGCTTATCCAATGAAAATGAGGCCTTAGACATGCAGTGTGATGTTACCACCACCAAGAAAACTGATAGCTTTTAAAACTAAAACGGGGAAAAGAGAAAATAGAGGGTGTACGTTGATTTGGAAGTAGCATTTATATTTTTATTACCTTTGACTTCTTTGAGTCAAAGTCTTTGAACACTTTCATTTTTTACAATGGACTGTTCATTTCACCAGTACCATATCTCCTCTCATGGCCATTTATTTTGGTGACGTTGTAATGTCTACAATCTCTAAAATATCCATATTAATGCCATCTGAGTGAGCTAGGCTGCATTTTAATCAAATGATGTTTCCAGACAGAGAAGATACTGTGGTGTGGGGAGGAGGGTTTTCAACTGGGAGACTTTTCTTTTGAAGAGCTATCAAAACACTTTTGATGGTTAATACTCTTTATGGGGCTTGAATCACTAGCTTCCAAAGGAAAGTCCCTCACAGACTCACAATATGGTACTTCTGTACAAAAGCTTTTCCTGGAAATTGATCACATAAACAAATCTCCAGAGCAAAGTGTTTAAGTTTGTAAAAGTAGAGCTATGCCACATAAAAAGTTTGTGCGCTTTCAGCAGTGTCTGATGGGAATCCCTGATGAAGCTTTGTTAAAAATCCCCTTTTTGCTGCTAAAGGGATTATAGCAGAGGTATGGGTTTAACACAGTGTGGAACGCTTCAAAATGAATGTTTTAAAGTATTCTTTCCTGGTGGACCTAGCGTAATGAAAATAATTAAAATACTCTCTCTGCAGGTAGAAAACCAAAGGAAATAGGTTGACATTATTTTAACAGAATGTCTTTCCCCCCCCCCTGCATATCAAGGATCTGTTTGTCTCTGGGACAAGCTCCTGACAGTGTTCACTTCCACATGCTCACAGAAACTCCTGCTACACCTTGGGCTGTTTTGTGGAAGTCTCTGTCACTAAATCAAGTGTACTGCATGCCAACATATAAAGATAAGAGAGTTCATTCTTACACATATATGGCAAATCCCGCAATTCACTGCCTGACCCAGCATGTTCTGTTTACAGACTCGGAGGAGAGTGCACATTCGCTTCCTCTGAGTGGCTTTAAACAGAGATTCCTGTGCTCGTTTTCCTTTTGCTGAAGAAGCTGGCATTGTCCTTTTTTTTTACCTGCTTGTTTGGAAGCAAAGTCCTTGTGGACAAATGGAACTGCTGGGTTTTCAAAAAACTCCTTTCCCTATTTAATTAAAACTGTAAGTACAAAGAGCCGTGCATAGCATAGGCATTCCTAGCGCTTTCGAGTAGCGGTAGTTTTGGGAAGAGGCAACATGAAGACAGGAGCTGCGACTCTTTTGAGTGTAAAATATGGGAAACAATTGAACTGTGACTTAAGATGGGGTATGTTTGTGCTATATTTTGGGGTGGTTTGGTTTTTTACCTCTCTGAACAAAAGTCAAAGGGGAATGAAGGCTTTTGTGTTTGTTGTAGTGATTTGTAATTTTACCTTTAAATAAAGGACTAGAGTGTTTGTGAGCCAGGAGAGGTACACTGCCCTTAGAATGGGCATTCTAACAGTGCACTTTGAAACTGTGGATTCTGAGACTAACTGGATGGTTCAGTTCTTCAAGTGACTTAACCACACTGAGAGTCTGATCTTGCCAAGTAAAGCGCATCCTCCACCCCCACTGATTTCAGGGTAGCTGGGGACATCCAGGACCTCCCAGTTATTGGCTGGTGTGTCAACTTTGAGAGAATCTGATTTTCTTTAAAAGAACTTTGTATAAGCACAGGGGTGCATAAAGCAGCAATCGGATATAGGTCAAACAAGACACTGAGTCGATGAAGGAGTCGTGTAATAATTTCAGTTTGTCCTCCTAATGACATTGCACTAATGTAAACAAGAAGCGTGTTGGTTCCAGTGCCATACTTTTCTTGTGCAGTTAATTAAAATGCAATGTGTATGGAGCCAGCAGGTTTGTAACAGCGGGAGCCAGAATCCAAAGTTGAAGCAGTAGAGCAAGCCAAGTTTATACTGAAATCCGTCCTGGTATGATTGATTCTTTCAAGTTTCCGAGCATTATACAGGTATAGAAATGTCTTGGAGTCTGCAGTCTGATGCGTTCACAAATACTCTATTTTCCTTCAGATCTGTAAAGTACCACCTGAGGGATCCTTTTCATTATTTTTGTGTGAAAGATTTATTATGTAGTAATAAAAAAACTAAACACAGACCGTTGTTCTATTTGTTTTGCATAGTAATTACTTACTGCATATAACACTTGGCCCCAGAGGGTTTGGATTTTCTTTTTAGACTTAACATGCATGCGGTTTTAGAACGTTATCAGTGGTTTCCAATACAGAGAACTAGAGTTAATGTTACTAAGTAGGAGATCATTTAAATCCTGCATTTAATATGAGGAATTAAATTGCGGTTATTCTTTCCTATTGCTCCTGGACACACAATTTCAACAGATGACCTCTCCCCTCCTTGCTGTCATCTTACCAGTATCTCAAGCCATATCTACACTACAGAGTTAAGTCGACTTAAGTTTTGTCAACAATCATAAGTTGCATTAATAACATCGGTGGAGCACGTCTGCTCAACACTCCTTGTGTCGGCTGAGCATGTCCACAGTCGTTGCTCATGCATGGACTGAGAGAGTGTTGCATTGTGGGTAGCTATCTCACTGTGGTCACCCTTTGCCGCTGGGAGCTCTGGGAACGGTGGGGTCGCCACCAAGGATGGCGTGCTGCTCCTTATAGAAGTGGCATGTCTTCGGTGCTGCATCAGAGTGACAGTTGGCCTCCGTTGCCTTCTGGTACGCCTGCCTCAGCTCCTTGACTTTAGCATGACACCGCTGCATGTCCCTTTCATGCCCATTCTCCTGCATGCCACTAGCAATCAGCCCATAGGTAGGGAAAGTCCTACGGCTGGTGTGAAGCTGCGACTGGCCAAATCACTGCACAGCATCCTCTCCCCGTGTAGCTATGCTGTTGCTGGACAGGTACTTTTCATATACTGTATCAGGTTTATATGGTTTTATTGCAAATGAATTCTTTCAAGTATCCATGCTTAAAAGTGGAAGGCACTGTAACCACCCACGCACTGTACATTCACTTGTAAGCACTCAGCTAAATGAAAATGTCATTATCAGTGAATTGCTCCAAGTCACAAATCAAATACACTCCAGAATAGCCAAGCTGGGACAATTTGAATGAAAGATTTAAAGAGAGAGAGATTTTAAATGCTGCTGAAACACTGCATTAATCCTTCATCATCACTTTAAAAACTGCCTTAAAATTAATCCAGAATGAACAAGACTTGGCAAGGCTGATGAAATGTTCAGCTGTACATGAAGTTTTCACCGAACGGCTTGGCAAACTCAATGGCAGACTTCAATCTTTCTTAAGTTAATATTTGTGCTGTTGAAAGGTGCCAGGTTTGACAGCACTGGGGAAAATGGGAGCCCTCTATTTCAGTGGTTTTCAAACTTTTTTTCTGCAACCCAATGGAGCTGGGGATGAGGGGTTTGGGAGGGGCTCAGGGCTGGGAAGAGGGCTGAGGTGCGGGGGTTAGGGCTGCAGGGTGAGGCCAGGAATGAGGGGTTCAGGCTGGGGCAGGAGGTTGGGGTGCAGGAAGGGGTCAGGGCTCTGGGCTTGGGGTGCAGGCTCTGGGATTGGGCCAGGGATGAGGGGCTTGGGGTGAAGAAGGGGCTCTGGGTTTAGGGGGGCTCAGGGTTGGGGCAGGAGGTTGGGATGTGGGAGGGGGTCAAGGCTCTGAGGAGGGCCAGGGATGAGGTGTTTAGGGTGCAGGAGGGGGCTCTGGATTTGGGGGGGCTCAGGGCTGGGGCGGGAGGTTGGGGTGCAGGAGGGGGTCAGGGCTCTGGGGTGGAGCCAGGGATGCGGGGCTTGGGGTGCAGGAGGGGATCCAGGTTTGAGGGGGGGCTCAGGGTTGGGGCAGGAGATTGGGGTGTGGGGTTGGGTCCCGCCTGTCCTGCCACCGCGGACTGCGCTGCGCCCCAGAAGCAGCCAGCAGCAGGTCCGGCTCTTAGGCAGAAGCATGCAAGCAGCTCCGCACGGCTCTTGCCCACAGGCACATGTGTATAACACTTTATGATTTGTTTTCAGGAATGTTATGATAAACTCCAATTGGATATTTCTCCAATTTTTAAAGATTGTTCTATACACCGATGTCTCCAGTACAGAAGGAACTGGCCAATGGGAATGCGGAGCCGGTGCTCGGGGCGGGGCAGCGTGCGGAGCCCTGTGGCGTCCTCCCGCCTAGGAGCCGGACCTGCTGCTGGCCACTTCCAGGGCACAGCGCGGTGTCGGAACAGGTAGGAACTAGCCTGCCTTAGCCGGGCAGCACTGCTGATGGAACTTTTAACGGCCCAGTCGGCGGTGCTGACCAGAGCTGCTGCGACCCAGTGCCTTACCTCTGGGTCATGACCCACAGTTTGAAAAACACTGTTCTGTTTAGTCAGAGAGCAGCTTCAGACTGGGCAACAGCAGAACAAGATGGACTACATGCGTAGAATATTCAAGTGTGATTGTCTAACCCTCTCCCAGGACTCTATGAAATGCTCGTGGTCCCCACTGGTAGGCTCCACCCTAGAAAGATCTCCACTAGCAATGAGAGGATAGTTCAATCTCCTATCCGTGCCCAGTAATTTCTTGGCTTATTTAATGCTACTTGCCAGCAAGGCTGCTACTGATCTATGATGAGGAAGCTGATCCACTTTCACCTGGACCAAGACCACAACTTGTGATACCAAAGAGTAGTCAGACGATTTTCAATTACTACCAACCTGGTCTGGATTCAAACTGTGACCTAAGAATAGCAAATGATCTTACCAGTTAGTGCTTTTCATCCCAAAGTGTTTTACCAAGCAATGTACAAACTGTGGGGTCGCTTCATCCTGGACAGAACAGTGAAGAGTGCCATGGAACCTTCAAGCAGCACAAGGGGGCAGGACCTTACTTTTATATTCATCTGAAAGCTCCGATCTCCTACTCCCCAGCCTTTACATTACATACCTATGAAGGCTTTAATTTTAAAAATCAGTCACCTAAGAGCTGACTGTGGAAGTGGCACTTGAACATTTATATATTTAAGAGACTCTCAATACCAGGGGCTGTTTACACATTCTTCAGAACTGTAATATTCTAGGCCACTTAGCATGCTAGGTGCTCTACATCGCTGTATTAAACCTGCCCATTCATTGCTTTTGCAAAACTTGTAAACACCTTGGCAGCAGGAGTCTACTTTGTATTCCCCCCCCACCCCCCCATTGCAAAAACATCCATTATGCTCCATCCCCTCAGCAGGAGTGGACAGGAGAGCAGCACCACATCCACATCCCCTAACATCCACCTCTGAACAGAGAATTCTTTCCTGGGTGCTGGCTGGTGAGTTGCCCGCATGCTCAGGGTTTAGCTGATCGCCATATTTGGGGTTGGGAAGGAATTTTCCTCCAGGGCAGATTGGCAGAGGCCCTGGAGCTTTTTCGCCTTCCTCTGCAGCGTGGGGCACGGGTCACTTGCTGGAGGATTCTCTGCACCTTGAGGTCTTTAAACCACGATTTGAGGACTTCAATAACTCAGGCATAGGTTAGGGGTTTGTTACAGGAGTGGGTGGGTGAGATTCTGTGGCCTGCGTTGTGCAGGAGGTCAGACTAGATGATCATAATGGTCCCTTCTGACCTTAAAGTCTATGAGTCTAACCTTTTAAATTTTAAAGAAGACTGGAGAGAGAGAAATGAAGCCACGCTGAGGAAATGCACAGAAGGAAACAAGTTACCTTGGCATTTGTGTCGCCCATGCTTAATGTTATCAGTTTCTGTAGTCCTCTGCTACTAGGCAGGGTAATTGCAAATTCAGTAGATTTACTAAGCATGCAGGTTGCTGCTTATTTTTTATTTATATGTGTTATACAAGCATTTAGAGGCCTCAACAGGGATCGAGACCCCCTTGTCAAATACACAATGAATAGCATTTAAGTAGATCATACAGACAAAGGGTGGAAGAAAGAAAGGATTTTCTCTCCTTTATAGATGGGGAAATTGAGGCACAGAGCAACTAATTGGTTTGCTCAACGTCAAAGAGAGAAGCCTGTTTCACAGCCAGGAATTTAATCCAGATCTCCAAAGTCCTTAACTGCAAGATCACCCTTCATTTTATTAACACATTGACTTGCCCAACAGCTTTAAGGAGGAACAGGGGTTTTGTCTATGTACTGTAACTATTTTGGTTTTATAGAATCATAGAAATGTAGAGCGGGAAAGAACCTTGAGAGGTAGTTTAGTCCAGTCCCCTGCACTGAGACAGGACCAAGTAAATCCTAGACCATCCCTAGCGCGTGCGCTCTCTCTTTCTCTCTCACACCCCCACCCACCCCCATTCCCTCTTATACAGGTGAAGTTCTGTCTGAAAAAAAGCTTCTCTTTGCCTCAATTGTTTGTTTAAAGAATAATCAGCTCACCAAGATGGGAGATGAACCTGTTCCCTAAGCAAGACCGGAATAAATTCTCATGGAAGCCGTCTAGTCTGTTCTCCATGCACATGCTCAGACCCTGCTTGCTGTAGCACTCTGAGCTACTAGCCTGGGGCAGAGCCTAGGTGCCAGGAAATCCTGGGAAACCGGCTCCTTGGCTACGTTGTGGTTCCTGGGGTGAAGTGCCTTCAGCCCGTTACAAGTTCAGATTGCACTAGAAAACCATCGACCCACAGGTCTGCGGAGGAACCTCACCCGCAGGGCTTCCCTAATTTGCCACATGAACAGCAAGACCAGTTGAAATGGTGCTGCCAAAGCTGCAGCCATAGGCCATTGGGCCCCAAGCCAACAGGGATAGGTTGAAAGGCCAGCCCGACATTTCCTGTTCATGCATCAGTGCTGTGTAGTGTGGTGGAGGAGCTCTGAGCTGCGGATACATTCAGCCCCCTGGCGAGTCAGGATGTCTCCCGCTTTCTCTTAGCCCCACCTGGCATGTTGCAGATGTCTCCCTTCTCCTGTTCAGCAGGGAACCTCCATCCAGTATTCCCCTGTCATCTGCCCCCAATTTACACTGGCACAGTAGTTCTCAACCTTTTCGTGCTGCAGCCCCTTTTTTCATTTCAGGGCCCTGACCCTCTCCCCTTCATTGGTATGGAAAGGCAGGACAATCCTGAACCCTTGACGCCTCTTTGTGGCTGCGGGGCTGAGAACATCTGCACTAGTGTCAAGCAAGCTTGTGCAGGGCAGACGAGAGGGGGGAAAGCCGGTACAAATTACTGGGGTCCGGCAGTCCGGAAGGGGGCCCAGGGCCTGACTTCCCCGGCTTCCCCACCCCTCTTGTCACCTTACTGGGGCCCAGCGGTCCGGAACGGGGACCGGGAACTGGTTCCCCCCCCCCCTCGCTGGCCCTATTTAGTTGGTCCGCCCTTGCTGGGGGGCCCAAAAAATTTTTTTCACCGGGTCCCGAACCCACTCTCGGCGGCCCTGAGCTTGTGTCTATACTGTCTGAGCTGGAATTAAGATCTAAGGAGTTTATTCCGGGCACCTGAAGCGGTAAAGGAGGTAGCAGAGTGAGCAGCATGTGAGGGAGCCGTTCCTGTTCGTACTCTCAGTGCACGGGCCTGGGAAGCAAAGTAGGTGGCTGAGGCTGCTGTAGGAAAATACGCCCAGCAATGACGCCTTTTCTCTTTGAATTTCCCTGGATCCATTGATGAATTTATTTTAATTCAAACCATATCGATTTTCTAGATCGTTCTGAATTATCTAGCTCTTCGAGCTCGTGCTCATGTCCATTCCAGTGTAGGGGTGTGCTCGCCTAGTGTCCCTCTCCTCCTCTGTTCTGGGCCTGAAAATCTTCCAAATCCTGCAACGCTCCCACACGTGGGCCTTCCCCAGACACTTGAGGCAATGGACTGTAGGTCACTAACTGGCATCGGCTTACGACACGACACACATGGCTTGAAGGCCCACCCCAGTGCAGGGAAAGGGCTAACCCTGGTAAGCGGGGTCCACTGCTAACTAACTAACTGAAACTGAAACTTTAGCTAAATCAGCAGAGTCCACTGAGAGAGGTACTTGCAGGAAAACACAAGGACAAACAGCAGTTCCAGCGACCAACATGGGCGGTAAGCGGGAACTGGGCGAGCGGCGGGGCCCTATATATCAGCACCATGAGGGCGCGACTCCAGGGGGCACCAGAGCCACCCTGACGGATACCACTGAGGGAAAAACTTTCCAGCGGCAGTGTTCGGGGCGTACAGACTTGCATTGGAATGGACATGAGCAACACGTGGGAAGCAACCAGTTTTTTAGTGCCCTGAGTGTGCTTCCAATGCTTCCGTAGAACAGGGGAGGAGCGTGCAGCAGGAGAGGGCCGCTGTGTGCGTCACTTTCTCCGTGATGGAAACGACTGCCTCCATAGGCAACCAGCTAAAGGGAAAGATGCATGACCTCCCCACATGTCTCCTCCCTGCCCCGCCCTCAGCCCAGGGCTCCAGTCCCACATTACCTGAGGGCGGGAGGGGCTCTATCCTCCCTGTGACAGCTGCCCCCCTCCCCCAACCCGGCACAGTCATGCAGCCAGGCCCGGGCAGGGAGTGGGACACACTCCTGTCACTGCTCTGACTGTGCAGCTAAGCCAGCTGCCTGGGAGAGAGCCGGGCTGGGGAGGGGCGGCAGCCTGCTCCCTGCCCAGGCTCGGCTTGTGGGGGCTGACTCTCAGCATGCCGGAGGGAGCTACAACCGTGAGCAGAGCAACCCAGACGTCAAGAATTGTGGGAGGTGCTGCCATCAGTAAGACATTTTCCAGTCTAGAACCTTGGCACTGGCCCTGGGATGCCCGGCAGCTCTCTCCAAATCTCTGACCGTACAGGGGCATGGGAACCAGGCTGCCAGCTCCCCCCCAGTCACTGCCCCTGGAATCCCTAGTCCTCCCCAGCATTACAGGTTTCTTGGAAGATTTAATGTACCTCCCCTTCCACCCAGGTGAATCTTCCCTAGCCTTCCCCGTCCTGCTTTGGTTGTCCCATTCCCCAGCCATAGCTCCCTGCCCATCTAGAGGGGGCTTTGATGTATCTGGGTTGCTGGGATGGATGGTGGCTGGTACCACCTCACCCCCCACACACATCTGTGAGCCTAATATTAGCTCCAAATGAACAAAATAGAAGTTGACATCAAAAAGAGCCTTCTAGGCAGCATAAGGAGCTGGAGTGTCTAGGGAACAGCACCCAGTGAGGCCAAGTTTTGAGAATTCAGAGTACATAATGGATCACCTCGGTCATTTCCCAAGCCACTGGAAATTGAAGATAGTTCACAGACTCACTAGAAAGAGACTTTTCCTTCATGAGCAGCAAAGTCTTAGTTTTGGTAGGGTTACCATACGTCCGGATTTTCCCGGACATGTCCAGCTTTTTGGGCTCCAAATCCCCGTCCGGGGGGAAAGCCCAAAAAGCTGGACATGTCCAGGAAAATCGGGGGGGCCGGGCCGGGGGCCGGGCTGGGCCTGGGGCTTGGGGGCCGGACCAGGCCGGGGGCTCTGGGGCCGGCCGGCGGTGCGGTGCCTGGCTCGGGGGCTCCGGCGGGGCCGGGCCGGGGGCTCGGG